>NC_089580.1:17143402-17370299 GCF_019320115.1 Miscanthus floridulus
CCACTGAAGAACGACTGCAGGTGATCCTACTCGTCCCTCTCGTGTCATGGTCTCATGGTTCTCTTTATTTCTTCTTTTCTTTTTTTAAAGACAAAACAACGACCTCTGTTTGGAGCACGCGTGTGCGGAAGGAAGTCGACGCCCTCCCTGGTGACGCCGACACTTGTCGAGCGACGGTTAAACGCGGTCTGTTTCGGATTAGCCTCCCAGATCGCGAATTAAAAAAAGCGCCGCGAAATGATTTCCGATCCACTGCGCGGCTGAAATGAAACGGAGAGGCGAAAGCTCAGCGCGCGCCCGGCCGGCAGAGGGCGGACGCGTGCAGCCCGCATGAACCGGCGGCCAATAATCGTCCTGTCCTGTCCAGCTCAACTCCTGACGAGTGATGGGTGCCTCTCGAATCAAACTGTGTGCGCAACACATCTTTTTTTTGTTTCTTCCTTTTGTACAGTGGCTCGTTTAATCCAAGAAAGAATAAACGCAGGCCATGGCTTGCCCAGCGCCGCAGGCCGCAGCTCGGGAGAAATGGAGAGCCCCTGCTGCTGACTGCGACTGCTGGTGCGGTGGCCACTTCCCCCCTGCTACGATATTCGCTGCAGTTTCGGAGCCCTTTCACGCCGCCGAGGGGCCGGCACTGCCGCGTCTCCTGTCGGTGACCACGCCCTTTCCCATTCTTCTTCCACTGCTCGTACGTGACCGTCCGCAGCCCCTATGTGCCGCTCCGCCACCGTCTCCCTGCGCGCCCCACGGCGCCCGATTCGCCGCCCCTCTACCACGGCCTGCTGCTAAAATGAATCCGTCGTGACTCCTTTCCGTCACCTTCGACTGAGTCCATATGGGCCGCAATTCACCCAAGGCCGGCCTCGACGAAGCACCTGCAAATCA
Source organism: Miscanthus floridulus (assembly GCF_019320115.1). NCBI lineage: Eukaryota > Viridiplantae > Streptophyta > Magnoliopsida > Poales > Poaceae > Miscanthus > Miscanthus floridulus. Next base: position 17,144,288 of record NC_089580.1, read on the forward strand.
GGACGGGTGGATGGGCTCGAACCGTGAACTCCTTTTCTTTTCTTTTCTTTTTCTGATTTTTTATAAACAGAAGCCGTGAGCCATTTGGGTGCACTGCATACACGATCAAGCTATGTATGGCAAACACGTGTTCAAGTTCTGGAGGAACTCGGTTCCACGTGGCAGCGGCTCAGTACAGATGGCACGACACGTAACCACAAGCCACGTTATTATAAAGCAAGGTACTCCACCGGCGACCGCCGTATCCACCGGCCGACGGACGCCGGGAGCATCGGAGCGCAATCATGTCAGGCGCGCAAGGAGCTCAGCCGAAGGGCGCCTTCACGGCGACCACCTACACATCGGCGGCTGCGACCACCGGTGGCGGCGTTGCCCAGGGCCAGGACAGACGGCAGACTCCGCGGACGGAGCTCCGATCTGGCGAGGACGAGCGCGGGCTGCCTGTCAGGAAGCTGGAGGACACTGTCGAGGATGCCGCTGGCAAGGGCGGGCCGGTGTTCGCCGCCGGCACGGAGGACGGGAAGCTGGATCTCGGCGTCACCGGCACCGGCTGAGGCTAGCCGTGACGTGCTTCTCATGTGCTCAGTTTACTAGCGAGTCAGCAAGTGAGAGTATAATGTGTCGTGTAAACTGAGGTGTAATTAATCATGGAACAACTGCAAGCACTGGAATAATATTTGGGAATGGATTTTACCACACAGTTGTTACACAACATGCGCACTGAGAACAGTTCTTACTTCGGACGCTAAAAGGTAACGAAATAGCAGGATCAATTCAGACAACAAACTTTCAATCCTTAAAAAAAAAGGAGAAAAGATGAACACGCATACACTTTCGGAGACAAGAAAAACGAAAGCCACCGGAACTAGAAGTCTTCGACGAAGGTTACCGAGAAGGTAAAACTCATGGGAACCTATAGGGATTTCATACAGGTCCAAGCAGGATTTCATCTTTTTGTACAGTGTTATGGGGTGAACATTCCCAGATCTAGGACGCAGGACGCAGAGAGGATTGCCCATGTTGATGCACTTGCCATGGATAGATACAGGAAGGCGTGCACCTCTTTCTCTCTCTAGAGGAGCTTCAGCATCTTCAGCCGTTCCTCATGCTCTGGATCAAGCTTCGGCGCCGTGTAGTTGCCGTGAAGGTCTTCCACCACGTATTCCTGCATATCATAAGTGCAAGTTTCAGCTGCCTTGAAAAATTGGCCGCGACAATTAGATTTTCACATGATTGACGTGCTTCAATGCTTATAATTTGAATGGATCAATTGAATATGCATATTGCTTGTCCTAGATACTATAAAAGTACTGATCTATAGAGGGAAGTTGCTTGCCTTTGTCAACTCCCTTTTCGTCAGGATGTGATAATGCCTCTGCCAGATCCTCTGGACCGCCATGGTTGCAGCGAGGAAGCCGTAGGCGATGCCAAGGATAGCAAACACAACGATGAAAACCAAAACCAGGGCAAAGCATGCCTCCAAGGAAGCAGGCAGGCAGTCCAGGATGCCCCAACCATAGCAGCAGTTCCGGCACCCAGCCAGGCATGGATCCTGGTTGTCGTTGACGGATGAGCAGTGTACTATCAGCCCGAAGAATCCAAGCAGCACAAAGAAAACCACAACACCTGCATTTCAAACATACAGCCATTTTTTTATCAGAGGCACAATAAGTTCCTTTGTAAATAACCAAAATGCACACATCAACGATAAATATGGACGCATCATGATTCATGACAATGGATAGGAAAACAGACAATTTGCCTACCTATGCAATAGTAGAAAGGTATTGGGTGCTTTGACAAGAAGCGGTCCCAACCATCGCTGAAACTATTCCGGAAACTTCCATCCCTGTCTAGAAAGTATGCAATCGCACCAATAATAGCAATAGTCTGCAAACAATGAAAACAATGTGCTTTAAGTGATTTTCACTTGCTAAAATGTTGATAGCAAAACACATTGTCCAATGGCATTGCATCATGTTTCTTCAACTATGTATCTCTTTTACAAATATTCACCATATAACTTATACCCAGGAGTCGAGTGAAACAGCAGACAAATTCGATTCATGACTTCATTATTAAACTGAACAAGTAGACATGATGAGATAGATTATACTTACGGCATATAATAGCATTTCAAATGTAGTAACATGATATATGTTGCAATAGGTTGAATCACAACTTATACCCAGGAGTTGAGCAAAATAGCAAACAAATTCGATTTCATTACTTCTAATTACTTAACTGAACAAGTAGAAAGAATGAAATATATTATACTTAAGGCATAGAACAACGTTTCAAATGTAGTAACATGATATGAGTTGCATAGGATGAATCATAACGTGAGCATCTCTAAAAGTAAAGCTATCAGATTCGTTTTGTGAAAGAAGCACATGCGTAACTTGAGTGCTTTGAAATGTTAGAAGACTTACAAGTTGTACAGCAAGAAAGACGAGTAGAACATCCCTTGCAACAAAGATTCTGAACTTCATTTTACGCCATGAGTTATCCTCCCAGGTCTCCACTCGAAGATGAAACTGAGCTTTGCAAGTTGTGCAGTGTGAAAATGCAAATCCTTCCTACAAAAGCATGAAATATCAAAATCATAACTAGTACATAACTTTATTCTCCAGTGATTCCACATAAATAGAAGACAACTTAATGAAGATAGCAGTTAAGATACTGTATTTGAATACCCATAACATCTAACTAGGAAATCAGTGCAAAGAGAATCACTGAAGGCCAATAAGGAGCACAAGTTCAAGCATAACTTTAATAGAAGGTTTAGTGCAGCTAGACTTTACGTGGCACAGAAATGGCAGCCAAGACTCTGCATTCTACAGTTAAACCTCCAGATCAAGCTGGAAAAAAGATAGCTTGAAGAGATGCGGCTCAACTTCTAACAGGTAGTGTACTGCCAGTACACGTCAAAATTCTGATTTTGATGACATCTTTGCAATGTCAGAATCTGCCATTTGAAAGAAAAAAATGGTTAATGAAGAAAAAGGGTTGCGTTCTTGTGCATTGCAGGAGCAGTCATCTACTACCACCAGAGGAAAACAAAACCTAACATCTATGCAGCATTGCTACTTCCTGCTCATTCTACCATACACATGACCTGATCAATGATAGCTGCATTAATCTCCATATATAAAACTTCAACTAGTCCACCACTGCTTTGTGCAGGTTTCTATGTAATATGTTCCCTCTATCCCGCACTAAAGTCTTCATGTACAATTATCAACCTAAAGATATTTAGTGTTGACAATATAATCTAAAAGCACACAGCATGTCCTTGAAGGAAATTGGCATGGAAGATGTTAGGAAAGCACTGGGTGTACCTTAACAGACCGCCAGTGGTCAAGGCAAGAACGATGAACAAACTGTTGAGTTCCCTTGCACATGCAAGGTGATATTAGCTCATCACCTGCAAAAACAATAAAAGAATCAATGGAATCACAGGCGTGAGTTACATCATTGGTTGGTTGGATAGGGAAAGAAAACTGAAGCACCCAACTGATATATTGTATCCTAAGCATTTCTACAGGTTCAATTACCCAAAACAAAATGTTAGCCCAATACACATCCTGAATCCTGACACACGGGCAATTAATTTCATTTTATTCGCATACCAAGGCTGAATTACAAATTGGTTGTTGTTCAACATGAGCAACAACAACAACAACAAAGCCTTTATGTTTCAGATGACAGGACTAATATTTATTCCTTGTAAGTGGATGACAGGACTAGAACTTACTGCTGGTTTTTGTTCTCAGATGTCACAACAGCATTGCAGATATTATCCAGGGTAATCATTAAATCAGTTACGTCAAGGAAAATGCTGATAGCCTAAAAAGACAGGTTTTGATTTCTATCTAATAGCATAGGGAATGCAAAAAACTTATGTAATCTAGTCAGTTGTGCATCTTGTTTATTCTCCTAGTTAAGGCTTAATGCTTGTGGTATCTGGTATGGTACAGAACTTCAGATCAGATATCATTCCTGTTCCTATTTTGTAGGATGTATCCTGTGACCAAGCCATATCATATTCTACTAGTCACACAATAAATGCAGTACAGAGAATTTTGTTAGACCAATAGACAAGGTAAGCAAAATATCAAAGGTACGAGTATTCTCCATTTTTCATCTTGCTACTACCACACAGGAAGATTAACACCAGACAAAAGCATTCCTGATTTGAAATAAAGTGAACTAACAGGCATAACAAAAATGCACTGAGGTAGCTCATTGGGACCATCACCTATCTCAGACTCGGCCTCAAGGCAAATGCGGCAGCACGCAGCAGAAGAGCCGTCGGTCTCTTCATCCTCGATCTCCGGTGGTCTCACAGTTGCTGGCTGTGGCGGTGACAGCTCCACCGATGACTCTGACTCGCTGTTCTCCCTCCCAAGAAGAGGGTCCGAGTCATTTGGGACCACCTCTTCCAGTTCCTGGTTTCTATCCATTCCAAGGCCGTTCTTCTCTTCTTCTAGTTTTCACTGCAACAACTTCAATCACCACAACAGTCAAGAAATACAGAATGTGAATTAAGTACAGTTTCAGCAGGGGCACAGCAAAGAAGCCATATGGAGCAAGAAAATTTGAAGGCCAAGGCTCTGAAGTTATAGGTCCAACCAAGTTGAACATTGACTAAGAGATTAGGTGCATGGAGAATTGCACTTGTACAAGACTTGGTCGGAGTACTACTTAGGGACCAAAATTGTCCATGGGAAAGTGAGAAACGGTCAAGTTTTAGCCAAAATTACAATGAAACCAATGAAGCTATGGAGTTCACACCATATGCATATAGGAATATTGGATTGGGGTGTGATGTATACACAAAATTGACCATGATGTTCACTCATCAAACTTAGTGACATGATCACAAAAAAATCCAGATGAAAACAGCGTATCAACAATAGGGTATGCAATTGAACAAACCATGGAGCTAACGCAAAATTGCAGGCTGCAAAAGACGAAGGAAATGGTCCGAATGCACCCCCAATCTCTCCCCCAAAAGGGAGGGAGAATAAGAAATTATCTAACAACTGCAATTAAACTTCCATCTCAAGAGCACTTGCGCCCCACTGCAAACGATTCGCGCGAGAAGCCCCAGGTTCCGCCACTAAAATGCCACCGATCTCCCACGAACAAAAAAACACAGCACAGAAGACGACGAGACTCACCGAGAGACAAGAGTAACCGCGTTCCGTCTATGAGAACACGCGAACAGGGCGACGAATCAGCAGCGGGAGGGATCGAACAAAACCAAGCCCGTCACCGGAGCACGACTCCTCGCCGCCCTAGGGTTCGGGGGATTCGAGAATTTTCGTGGGGGAGCAGCGAGGGCAAGGAAGCGAGGCGAGCGGCCGGAAGGAATAATACCAGACGTGTAGGTGGCGATCGAGAAAGCGGTCGAAATTTCCGAGGGGAACGGCGCCAGGAGCAGTCAGAAAAAAATTATTGCATAAATTTAGGAGGATTCGAGGCTCTCCCAGTCGTTAGAAAGAAAACTATTGCGTAAATTTAGGACTTAGATGCTCTCTCAGGCCTGGACAACGACGAGCCCAACCAGACCTACCATCCCATCGGAGAGACCGTGGATTCGCGAGGAAAATGTCACATCCGTTGGAACGCGAAGACCGACGAGGAAGAGGAGGGGGGAGGGGGTCTGCGGAGGGAGAAGCCAGCACCTGCGGTCTCGGAGAAGCAGCTACCGTCGCCGGCCGATGGCGAGAGGGTGAGGGAGGCGGCGCTGGCGCCGTCTGCTAGGAGGAGGCGAGGAGCCGCACCCGCACGTCAAGTTCAGGGGGGCGCACGGGTCAGAGACAGGTCGCCCACTGGCCACTGCAACCGCAAGTAAAATGGTGAATTCTAGGTGTGCCATTATAAAAGATTGTAATATCATGTGTGTTTTTATAAAAGTTTAACGGTCTTTACTTTTCAATTTTTCGTGCCCTTTATGTCATTTTCGTCAGTTTAAGCTCTAACACCATCAAACTGCAGGTGTAAAAAGACGAAAATACCCTTAAGTCTAAATATATTATTAATTTTTTTAACATCTTAACGACTTCAAATAAAAAAACTCAAAACTAGAAAGTTGTAGATCTCATCGAGATCAATAATTTTTATATAAAAATTATTTTCATTTAATTCCACAAAAAATAATATAATTTTTCTAAGATATATTAATCATATTAAATCATATTTTTTTGAAATTAAATGAAAATATTTTTTATATAAAAATTATAGATCTCGACGAGATCTACAACTTTCTAGTTTTGAGTTTTTTCATTTGAAGTCGTTAAGATGCTAAAAAAATTAATGACATATTTAGACTTAAGGTTATTTTTCGTCTTTTCACACTTGCAGTTTAACGGCGTTAGAGTCCAAACTGACGGAAGTGGCATGTAGGGTACGAAAAAGTTGGAGCAGTGGCGCTGAAGACCGCTGAACTTTTATAGAGACACATAGAAAATTACGATCTTTTATAATGGCACACAGGGAATTCTCTCAAGTAAAAATCAGCTTAAACGTGACCGCTTGCTTTTTTTAAGGAAGGTAGGATATTAATTCACTTTAGAAGTGTTTACACCAACAAGTACAGGAGGTGGGCCATATATATCTTTGAGGAGGCTGTCTTCCACAGAAGATCTATTAAGAGACTCAAACTTAAAATGAGTCTTCAACGAAATACCTATAGAGCGCGTTTGGTTCCCTATATTTGCTTCAGCCTGGCCCCCGGGATGCAGTTTTCCATCGTTTGGATGCCTGCATGGGGTTTTGGGCCTGGGCCTAGGCGTGCAACGCGCTCCACTGAGCCTAGCTGACGAGAAACGAAAATGGATTCTGTTTCTTGGCGGCCTGGCTCTTGCGAGATGAGAGCGAGTGTCGGTGTTTCGAACAAGCACCGGCTAGTAAATTTATATTTATGCGCGTTAGGTTCGGATGATGCGCTAAAGGACACAAGATTTATACTGGTTTGGACTGAATGTCCCTACGTCCAGTCTGTTGCTGCTCGTGTTATTAGCACCAAAATTGGTTCGTAGTAGGGGATATAAACGGTCGAGAGAGGGACTGACCCTAAGTCTCTGATGGAAGGGTCGAAAGGATACCAAGAGCCTGGTAGCAGCTTAACTATGTGTGATGTGTATTGTGTTGTCCGTCAAAAGTCGATCCCTTTGTTGGAGAAAGCACATCCCCTTTTATAGATGAAGGGGACGGCTTTACAAGCGAAAAGGAAAGGGTGCGTATGCTACCGAGCCTTGTTGTTCACGTCTACCAAGCCTTGTTGTCCATTCCGACGGATACCAGATAATGGTAAGCGCCTACAATACCGTCGATGCCACTGTAGAATGTCAGGATGGCTACAGAGTACTGCTCCGCGTAGGATATGAACTCTGGTATAGTGGTTTTGACTTATGAGCCTTGCCCAGCCTTGCTCCGCACGCCTTCTGGTTCCTATGAATCCCCGTCGGAGGGATGCGGGGTTGGAGTCTGAAGTAGCGCTGTGGACAAGGCCTTCCGATCGGAGAGGGCGTCCGGAGGCCAAAGCGAGTGCTCCGATCTGGTGGGCCCGAGGGGCTATGGAGCGAGCACCGCTCCCTTGGGACCATAGTGTGGTGATAGCACATCCATCATTGTGGAGGGCGCGAGTCCTTTTCTGGACTGTAGTGGTTGTCGTATGTCTACGTCGGGTTTCGTGTCTGAGGGCTGAAGGCGGCGCCTACAACTCTGTAGGGCGAAGAGCACGCGCCCACAACACTATTTAGGCTCTGCCACACCTAGAAGGGTCTAAACGCCCATCCCATCATGCCCTGATGGTACTTTCCCGCAGGGGCGTAGGGTATGGTCCTTGATGCCGCGGTTGACCCAAACATCTTGTCTTACCCTGTACCTATCATCATGAGGGAGCGAGGAGAGGTCGTCAGGTGAGACGGAACCAGTCTTTGGACATCGAGCGAGGCGAGGTCCGTCCTCAGACATTGGGTGAGATGGAGCCTAGCTTTTATCGGATGAGACCGAGCCCAGCCCTCGGGGGTCGGGTGAGGTGGAGTCTAGCCCTTAGCCCTCGGACAAGGTGGAGCTGGCCCACGGGCGTTGGGCGAGGCGGAGTCTAACCCTTAGCCCTCGGGCGAGGCAAAGCTGGCCCACAGGCATCGGGCGAGACAGAGTCTAGCCCTTAGCCCTCGGGCGAGGCGGAGCTGGCCCACGGGCGTCGGGCGAGGCGGAATCAAACTCCCGTCATTCGGGCAAGAAACGTAGTGGCACCCTTGTCCATCTAGGAGTTTTTAACGTTCGATGGTTATTAGTTCCACCTCCTGGGGTACCCTGGTATTAAGTCCCCGATAATAGCCCCCGAGCCCCCGGGTGATTCAGGCAGAATCGCCCAGGGGATGTTTTCAATTTCATCGAAGTTAATTCGCTAGAGGGTGCGCGCAAGTGCACCCGATGGGTGTAGCCCCCGAGCCCCTAGGTGATTCGAGTAGAATCGCCTGGGGGGTAGTATCGGACCCTTCGCGGGTAAGGCTAAAAGACTTGGTTTTTTGTCAACTGGATATTTTTAAGGGAATCATGGTATTCCGTTTGTGGGAATTTTATTCAGGGCCGGCCTGGCTGGAACCCGACTGCGGATCGAGGCCCTGGTGATGCTTGCGTCCCTGGGTTCTAGTTGCTTACGGGCCCATCCCCTGTTGGGTTGGTCGTCGAGACCGTTGGGTCGATCCGTGGATGTTTTGGGCCTAGGTGGGCCAGAGACGAAGCATTCTGACCCATATTCCCTCTGTGGGGAAAGAGTCTGGTCCACTTGGGAAGGTGAACCGTCTAGCATGGTTTTGGTGGAAAAGGATAGAGATCGTGGGTGCGTATCTTGTGTGGTGACACGGCGGTGCATGTGGCAGGCTCAGAGATTGAGGCGGACGGTTGCCCTTCTCGCATCCATCGCCCCTATAAAACCATGGGGGTCACCCCTAGGGTTCCGTATTTCGCCTCCTCGCCTTCATGTCTGAATCTTCCATCGTCAATCGCTTTAGCCTCCAGCTCCTGTACTACCGCCATTGTTAGGCTTGTATCCATGTCATAGCCGCCATCAAGCTCACACCCACGTCGCAGCCGCCGTCGAGCTTGCACCCACCTTTTTTCCCGACGCCTCAATGGAGCTATGGGGCAGATCCGGAATTACTCCTCAGCGTTTGGAGGGCCTCATCTGCTGTGTCCTTCTCCGCCCGTCGGCCACTACCGAGGGGTGGCTACTGTCCGGTGATGAGGACCAGCCGTCGCCGCTCGAAGGGTATGTCGTGTCTTTTGCTATATTTCATGAGCAGGGATTCACCATACCTATGCATAGATTTCTTCGGGGGCTGTTGGATTACTACCAGGTGGAGTTGCAGCATCTTACTCCCAATGGGGTTCAACATATGGCATCATTTGTTGCCCTGTGTGAGGGTTTCCTAGGGATCAATCCTCACTTTGATCTGTGGTGGCACTTCTTTACCAGCAGTCTGTCGAAGAGGTGGATTGGGGGAAAGGAGGTGAGTGTGCCGATGGAATGTGCCAGCATTCATCTATGCCATACTTGGGCGAGCAGCTACCCGTTGATGCGTTTGTTGTCCTCCAACAAGGGGTGGCATTCACAGTGGTTTTACGCTAGGGATGACGTGAATGCCCCCCTACCGAAGTATTCAGGGTGCCTCATTGAAGAGGCCCCGGAGTCATGGAAGTGGGGCGTCCTGACCAAGGAGAAGAAGCATATCACCAATCTTCTCGCCGCCCTCCATACTCTAAAGGATAGGGGCATGAAGGGGGCGGGGATCATTGGTGCCTACCACACGAGGAGGGTGGCATCGCTGATGGCGCGCACGCTCCCCCTACACCGGATGGTGCCTAAGGTGCCGTTTGAAGGGACAGTGCTCGTTGATGAAGCGCTTCCTCCCTCCGAGGTGGCGCAGCGCATCAAGGAGGAGATGGAGCCTATGAAGGACTCCACCGGTGACGTCCTCGATCATGTGTATCCGGTGCCAGGGCATCCCCCAATGCATCCGGAACCGGGGTTTTTTGACTTCATAAGCTTTCTTTCCCCGCGCTCCTCTTTTCGCTCGAATTTCTGACCCCTTGATGCTAACTTTGGGATGGCGGGACCAGCCGAGGAGACTCTCTTGCAAGGAGAGTCTAGCCCCAGAGCTAAAGGACCGGGTTCTGACGGCGGCGAATCACACCATGGCTGAGTGGGACAAGAAGACGCGGGAGCTCACGAAGAAGAAGGCGATACAGAAGCAGCAAGCTCGTGATTAAGGAGAGGCGACTAGCAGTGAAGACGATGATGATGACGACGAGTCTGATGATGAGGCAGCAACCGACGTGGATTGGGGTGACCTAGAGAATGAGAACTCACTGTCCATGTAGGGACCCCTTCCGTTCCACGCGGAGGGAAGCGAGTCCATGAGGATGGTGGAGCCGGGCCTACCCCTGGGTCCGGTGGGAGCTGGAGGATCTACCATCACCATCGGGGTGTCGGTGGAGGATTGGTGGATGGGAGGGGATGAATCCAAGGCCATCCCTGAGGTGCTGGCAGAGGGGGCAGCTTCGACGCCGTGCCCCGTGAGCTAATGCTGGGGGTGGCTCTAGCGTCGCGCCCCATGAGCCGATGGATGGGAGCGGCTCTGGCGCCGTGCCCTCAGAGACAAGAGAGACGAGCCCCCTGCCTCAGAGCAGGGGGTAGGCTCGAAACGGTCCCACCCACATGAGTTGGAGCAGGGGTCCAGGGGTTCGTCCCCGAAACGTACCCACCACCCGAAAGCGTCAGAGTATGTCATCGATTCCCCTCATTTTTCCTTTCTGACCTTATGCCCTTTTCCATTTTGTAGATTCTTGCGATGGGGCTGGTGCCCAAGAAGAGCCTTGCCCTTTGGGAGGGACGGATGGCGCTGCCCGACATTGCCCCTGTTTTGGGCAGGAGCGACGCTGACGTTGTGGCCTCGTTGGCTGGTCTGGCGATGTCCGCGGTGGCGCCCATGCCCTTGGTGGTTGTCGAGCAGGTGGCCACCACCATGACAAGCCGAGAGCAGCCGGACACAGCCATGGTGGCGTCCGAGGGGATGGCTCATTTCATGCCCCCGGTGGCCCAAGTGATGGCGCCTGACGTGGGCCGGGCGGAGTTGGATGCTGCTGCGGTGGCGTCCGACGGAGCAGCGCAGTTCACACCGCCGAAGGCCCAAACGGAGGTGGCCACAACTGCAACAAGCCCGGCGGGGTCAGACACCGCCATGGTGGCATCCGAGGCGGTGGCGCAATTTGCGCCACCGGCGGTCCAGGCTGTGGCGCCCGAGGCAGGCCGAATGGAGGAGGGTGTCGTGATGGTGGTGGGGAGGACCAGAAGGGAGCCACCTTTGGCCCTATTATCAGGAGACAGCCACTTCCCCACATAGGACGAGTTGTCGGTCCAGTGGATGACCGCTCAGGACCCAACATCGGTTCTTTTTTCACTTGACGATGCTGCCGAGAGCTTGGAGCGGGAGAATCTTGATGTCAGGCTCTCGGCGGTGATGGGTGCCCTGAGGGAGGCCAGTGGTGCCTTGCGCGAAATCCTCATTCCTTCTAGCCGGGTATCAGCTTGATCTTCCCGCTTGTTTTCTTCTTTCTTCACACATTTCTGTGTTTTTGTGTCTTCTGATTCCGGTCCTCTTTTTAGAATATTGTTGCTCGTAGCCGGGACAAGTCCCGGTTCCTTCGTGAGCAAAAGGCAGAATGTGACCGCCTTACCAAGGAGGCCAGGCTTTGAGGAGATGTGGGCGCACAACTCGCTGCCGCCCAGCAGTGGGAGGCTGAGGCGCGTCAGGACACGGAGGAGGCTCATGGGATGTTTGAGGACCTATCAGCGAGGGTGAAGCTGGACAAGGAGGATGCCGCCAGGCTTCAAAAGGAGTAGGATGAGCTGCTACAGAAGGATGCCATGACCAGCGAGCGGGCCAACGAGCTCTTGGCGAAGCTAGAGATAGAGCGAGACCTCAAGCTGAAGGCTAAGGAGAGGTCTGTGGCATTGCAGCAGAGGGCAGACTGGGACACTGAGATGATCACTCAGTTGCGTGAGGAGCGGGACGAGCTATGCTGGACCAAAGAAAGACTTCGCTCGGAGCATAGTGCAGCCCATGAGGATCATGATCGGGCCATTCGGGAGCGTGACGAGGCATGTGGGGTGGCCGACTCCCTCCGGGCGAATCTTGGAGTCACGGTGAACCGAAGGTTGGACATTGAGAGTGTTGCTGCTAGGCTAGAGAAAGAGCTTACCGAAGTGCGATGGATCCTCTAAACCGAGAGCGATGAGCATGACCTTCTGCAAGCCACTATCGTTGTGGTCATCGATGCCCTGAGGGTGGCGCAACCGGTGGAAACTAGCTCGCTCGCGGCTCATGCCACGGGTATCATGGCACGGGTGGGCCAACTTGAGGAGGACGCCTTTCACACCAGGATCACCCAAGCCTTTGTTGTCGCTCGTTCTTATTATGATCGGGAGATTAACCTAGAGGTAATGAGCCATGGCTTCACACCTGTCTATGATGACGATGAGCTAGATGAGATGAAAAAGGCAGTGGCTCCCCTCGCGCGAAACCTGGCGAACAGGCTAAAAGAAGAGGTTCTCCCTTCGTGGAAGTAGTTAGTTTGATAAACACTTATCTGTAATATGTGAACAAGTGTTAGTGCTTTTGTGTCCTAGAAACGGTTTCATAATTTTCGTTTCGTTTGTTCGATCTTACCTGCTTCTCTTTTTGTGATGAAAAAAGATTTAGACAATCGACCCTTCCATTTGTTAAGACCGTAGGGCCCGTGGTTTTTAGGGGAGATTTTGATTGTGCTGGTGAGCAAAATTACTGTAGCTGTCTGGGCGTGGGCTTTTTGTGGTCTTACCAGTCTATTCCCCCAAACCTTGCCACCTATCTTGATGCGAGGAGGAGGTCTAATGTAATGCTTTTTTGATAAAAGAAAGGAGGTACCCATACCTTTATCAGCCCCCAAGTGAGATCTGACCCCTTGCGGTTGCTGGGGTCAGATGTTACTGGAGACCGGAGCAAGGGAGGCGAACTTATGTTTGTATTTACTCATACCCCTTACCTAGGACTTTGATGATCGCTGCGTGACTGTGCATTCGGTCTTATCACTGGTCTAGCCTTCCCTGAGCCCCCGTGCATGGTGGGGATTCAGTTAAGGATCGACTCATTCGTGATCGTCGTCCCATCAATGGTTTTTTTTGCAACCAAAAGGGTTAAGGCGACGTCTCTTGCCTCGATGGCTCGAGTGACGTGCTTTATGAGCTCGCTAACGGGGATGTTCGGATGGAATCTGATCCCGTTTGCTTCGCGGTAGGTTCGGCGAAGCCTTCGGGTGGCATTCCATTACTCCTTGGCCCGCCTTCCAATAGATTCCCCCTTAATGGGGTTTATATGGGCTCGGCTAGAGGCTGGATTGAACAAGAAGGTTGAGATGACCTTATTCGCCTTAATGCGGGTCGGGTAAAGGCCATTGAGGCTCATCTGTGTTTTCTCCCCTGGCTCTTGTTTGACGTGAGGTGGCCCCAGACCCTTCGCTGGTCAGCCTTCGAACCTCGGTCTCTCGATCTTGGATCAAGCGGCTTGAGCCCCGAGCCCTTTAGGGTCTGTTAGGGGTCGGCTGTGTTTTCACGCGCTACCCCATCCTCAGTTTCCACAACCGGAGGGGCTAAGTTAACGACACTTGCCTCAATGGCTCGAGTGCCGCGCTCAATGAGCTCGCTAACAGGTATGTTCATGTGGAATCTAGATCCATCATTCGCTGACAAGGTCGGTGGAGCCCTCATGTGGCATTCCACTACTTCTTAACCCGCCTCCCGGCAGATGCCCGAGCCGTTCGTTGGGCTCAGGTGGCTCGTTGACCTCTCCTCGATAGAGATTCTATGGGTCTGGCTCGAGGTTAGAATCGAACGAGAAAGGTTGAGATGTCCCTGTCTGCTTCTAAACGGGGTCAGGCGAGGCCGCTGGGGCTCATTTCGATTTTTCTCCCCTAGCTCTGTTTGACACGAGGTGGCCTCAAGCCCTTCGTGGGCCAGCCTTCGAACCCTGATCAGGTGTCGCTCATATTGAATGAGGCGGCTACCGCTTCGTGACACGACACGAAGCGTTAAGATGCAAGGATTTGCATATGCAACGTTTGGATGTATGGATTTAGCATATAGTTTAATCGAAATGAAAAGCGAGGGTCGGTAACGTTACCTTGGTGGTATGAGCCATGGGAAGCTCTTACCAGACATGTCCATGCTAGGTTCAGGTCCAACGTTTGTGACGAGGCCGGCGTAACCTGCATAAGTATCGCTATTTTTGTTTTTGTCTCTTGGTGGCGATCCAAGCCGCTCGATTGATTTTTAAGCAATCTGTCAGCTTCCCCCTGAAAGGGGCTCTATAGGTGGACCCCTCCAAACTCCTTTCGGGAAGGCAAGAGCTAAAGCTAGTAATGTGAGGAACTGTGAATGCGATTATGCTGGTGAACAAAAAACACCATAGCCATCGGGGCATAGGGTCTGGTGGTTCATCCAGTTGTATTCATCGTTTTATTCCCACATGCTGTGCTTTTGGTTTCTCAAACATAAGGAGGGGTTAGGCTAAGAGGGTGTTTAAACAAACAGGTGCCCTCGGTAGCCCCCGAGCGATGTCCGTGCCCCTGCCATTGCTGGGGTCGGAGGCTCGGTAAAGAATTTAACACTCAAAGTAAGTAAACAGGGGTGCTTATCTTTCAATTGGTCGTTCGTTCGTTGTTTTGCCTGGGCCGCCCGATCGACCCAGGAGGCCCGTTGGGCTCCCCCTAGAGGGAGGTTCTATCGTTGGGTTGTTCCATGGTCCTACCTAGGGAAGCGAAGAGTTGCCTATAGGTGAGTGTGCCCCGGTTCTCGCGCCCAGGGCGCATTAGTGGCAGGCCATGCCTGGGTGACGTTCTGACTTACCAGGCGGCATCCCATCAACCAGAGCATGTCCCATCGTTTCCATCGTGTCCCCTCAGATTTCTGTCAGCATTAATTTCGCATTTGTATTGAATTAGGGAAGACAGAGAGTTTTTTGTCCCAACCTTTCGCCTTTCCTCCGCTACTATGCCCCTTCTTTAAATAGGGAGGGGGAGAGGAGTTTTCATCCCATTCTTTAGCCAACCTCTGAGCCACTACCACTTCTCCATCCTTTCCTCTGAATGTGGCAGTTCCTAAGTAAGAGAGGGTGATGCGAGGGAGAGAACAACTCACAGATCTACTTGTGAATCTAGAGCGCGATGTCGAGCTGGAGGTCATCCCATGTAGATGAGACGGTGCGAGCCGCCCTTGCTGTGGGGGGACCATCACCGCTGATGGAAGAGGGGCACTAGAGGGTGTCGAGTGTTGTCAACCTTGCTGTTGTTCATTGCAGCCTTCCTTCAGTGGGAAGCGCCCCCTGCCCAGACACCGTTGTTGGGGTTAGAGCTGATGACGATGGCATAGTCCCCGAACGCCCCGACGGAGGGGCACCGTATTCGCTGGCGCGGTGCTTGACGTTGCAGATGATGGCGCCTTCGAAGATCCCATAGAGCGGTGGGACATCGCTGATAGAGAGCGTGGTGCGGCGACCATAGTAGATGAACTAGCCCATGTACATGCCCGGACATTGTCGATGGAGAGCGTGGCGCGGCGACCGCAGTAGTACTTATAGTAAAGCTAAGCAGAGACTGTAATTGTATAAGTTCATGGGGGAGCCCCTGAGTGAACAGTCCTTTGAATTTTAGGAGTACATTAGTCCTTTGCGTGATGAAATCACTTTGTAAGTGGTGAATTTGTGCAAAAATAAACAAATTTTTATCTTTTGTTATGACAAACAGCTTTTTAGCTTCCTCTTTTTGTAGAAGAGGTTTCGATGCCCTCCGACCCTTCCCATGGCTCAAGTTGCAAAAGACTAGGAGTGCGAGTGAATTAGTTCTGATTACGCTGGTGAGCAAAGAGGTCGTAGCCGCTAGGGCATAGGTCTCCCACAGCCCTACCAGTTGTACTCAGAATTTGTTCCCAAAATCTTAGTCCTTAGGACTTGTATGAGAAGAACGGAAAACTTAGATAAAGTTTGCTAAGATAGTATAGGAAGTGTTTGCAAGATAAACGTACTTGTATTATTTGTATCAGCCCCCGAGTGGGTCGACCCCTTACAATTCGTAGGGGTCTGATGTCACTAAAGATTGGGGATTTGTAAAGACAAAAACTGATAAGAAAAAGCATGCGTTTATTTAAGGGTAAAAATGACGTAGCTGCTCAATGTTTCAAGCGTTGGTGAAGACCTCGCCGTTGATGATTTTCATCTTGTAGGTGCCTAGGCGGAGTACTTCCGTGACGACGTATGGCCCCTCCTAGGGCGGGGAGAGCTTGTGGCGGTCCTTGTTGCTCTACACGAGGCAGAGGACAAGGTCCCCGACGTTGAAGGCTCGGTCCCGCACCCATCGGCTATGGTACCATTGCAACGCCTACTGGTACTTGTCCCAATGGAGGAGGGCAATGTCGCGAGCTTTGTCTAGCTGGTCCATGGCGTCTTGGTGGGATGCCTTGCCCCCCTGTTTGTCGTATGCTCTGATTCTTGGTGCCCCATAGTCAAGGTCTGTTGGGAGAACAGCCTCGGAACCATAGACCATGAAGAAGGGTGTGTAGCCGGTGGCCTGACTAGGAGTTGTCCTTAGACTCTGGAGCACTGCCGGGAGCTCGGTGACCCAGCGCGTGCTGAACTTGTTTAACCGGTTGAAGATCCTGGGTTTGAGGCCCTGCAGAAGCATGCCATTTGCACGCTCGACCTACCCGTTCATTCGGGGGTGCGCGATGGCTGCCCAATCAATTTGGATGTGTTGTTCATCGCAGAATCGAATGAATTTCCTGCCGGTGAACTACGTGTCGTTGTCTGTGATGATGGAGTTTGGTACTCCATAGCGGTGGATGATGTCGAGGAAGAACAACATAGCTTGCTCGGATTTGATCATGGAGATTGGTCGAGCTTCGATCCATTTCGTAAACTTATCTATGTTGACAAGTAGGTGGGTGAAGCCCCCGAGCGCCTTTTTGAGTGGTCCAACCAGGTCGAGCCCCTAGACCGCGAAGGGCCTGTAACACCTCGGGTGTTTAAATACTAAAACCTACTATGTCATCATATGTATTGCACCGCATTTTAGTGTTAGTAAAATTTTTGATATGCATACATTAAAACAAGTTTACATTTATGGATATGTGTTGACTTGTATGGTTTGAATCAAGTTCAAAATCTTTGTACTGCTTTGAAATTTCCGAAAACCCTGATTTTCAGTGTTTAAATTCTACCCTGAAAACCTAATTCAAAATCTATGCACATTTTTTGGTTGAGCCTAAAAGCAAAAGTGTAGAGCTTGTCAAGTTGTACAAAGTTTGTTTTTGGAGTTTTCAAAGTTGTTATATAAATTTTGAAGTAATTTGAAAAGGCGAAATGTACTTAAAGTGTCCCCTTTTGAATTTAAACTTGCATTTTAAAATGTAGACATAATTTGGGTATGGTTATTAAAGCAAAGTTGTAGAACTTTGAATTTGGAACAACTTTTATTTTTGGAGATTTTTGAGTTACTATACAAATTTGGGAGTAATTTGAAGAAATTAGATGAGTGGCAATTCGGTAATTAGTTGGAACGTACCAGCGGGCAGCTGTCACCATCGGCGACCTTCTTCGGCGTTCCAGGCATGCCCGTGGCCTTCTCTGGCTTCGCGTTGGCATGAGCAAGCTGCTGCATGTCATCTCCTCGCTTTCTGGCCGCTCTACAAAGCTTGTGCCGTCGCCGTTCTTCTCTTTTCCTCTCCTCTGTTTTTTCGATGCCGCCGCCATAGCTCCATCGAGCTCACGCCGTCGCCGTAGCGCCGTTCCAGTCATAGCAAAGCCTTCATAGCTCTGCTTGCTCCTTGCGCACCTAGCTGACCCACCCTTGTAGCTTGACTTCGCTAGGAAACGTCGCTCGGTGCCTTTCTTCCTCGTGGCCGACAGCGTCAGTGGTGACCCCGCTTCACCGTGGTCGGAGCTCTGTGGTGAGCCTCTATCCTTGCGAAGTGTTGTTCCATTTTCTCCATGTTGCCATGGTGCTTTATGCCTCGTTGCTTGATCATTTTGTCTACCATAGCCACCGGAACATCGCCGTCGACGATAGCCTGCTCCGTCATGACTGCTCTGCTCGTCGACCCGCCTTTTTGTTGCTCCTCCGGCTCGGCCATCGACTCCAACACGTTTGGGGTGAGCTCCTGATGCTTCCTAGACCTTTCAATTAACCGCTACCGGCCTTGTTTTGCTGGCGTAGCGTAGCTGCGCCATCATGGCTGCCATGGCCAGTGTCAAGCTCGAACCTCGCCGTGATTAGTCTAGTTAGTGCCACCAATCGACGCGCTGTGATGTGGGGAACATGGTAGTGCATTGGCCATGGCCGGAGACCTCACTGGTGGCAAACTACCAGTGGTCAAACCATGGTCATCGTGGTTGAGCGCGGGAAGACGACGCTGACAGGTGGGGTCACCCTGTCAGCGGTTGTTTATGTGAAAATGGATTTTTTTTTCTTTTTCAGAAATGAATGAATAGTATAAGTTTTTGTTATTTTTGTATAGAATTAATTAGAGCTCCAAAAATTATGAAAATTTTTATGTGACCTTTCGGTGATGTAAACTATTTAGGAAAAATATTAAATGTTGATTTTCAGTACATTTTGAATGTGATAAAAATTGCTCTAATTAATTAATGATTTTTCTAGGCTTTATTATTAATCCAAAAATTATGAAAATTGTTTTACCACTGAGTTATCATGTGATAAGCCTTCGTAAAAATTTTGAGCTCATTTTGAGAAAGTTGATTTATTTCATATCTTTTAATTAAATAATTAATTCATAAAAGCAAATAGTAAACCTTAATAATTTAGGTTTTGTTTGAATTTTGGATTGAGTGATGACCTTGGGTCATTAGTATAAAATAATTCTTGATACTTAAAGTAAGTGTTTGAGTTTTTGGAAATGTTTAGTAGTTGTTGGTTTGGCAACTGTACCGCGAAGGAAAGTTGTATTCAAGTTGTTAATTTTTGCATCCATTGTCAAGCATCATATTTCGTATCGCGCATCATATTAAACATGGCATTGTTGCTATGTGTAGTGAATGAAAGCGAGAACGTGGTAGTGAATCAGGTTGAGGAGGAGGTTAATCTGTCTGTTAAGGTCGGGTTTGATAATTGTGGAACGACTTCGAAACCCGACTTTTCCAACAACCAAGGCAAGCCCCAGATGCATTTAAACCTACCTTGTATTTTACAAGTTTTTATCGCTTTTGCTTTTCAATACTGCATTAAGTGGTTAGCAGTTGAATGAAAACCTAATTGGTGCATTACCAACCTTGTTTTTCAATATCAACCATGTTACCTGTTTCAATTTGAGAATACTTATTTATGCTTAGCCATGCTTAGAATGGTATAAGTCGGGTGATCACCGGTCACCTGTGAGATATAAATGGTTTCTTGGATATGACTGGTTATTTATATGATCATGAGATATGAGCATGTGGAGTAATAAATCTAGACCGGACGGACTCGGTGTATGGGAGCCACAATACATGGAGGTCTTGTGAGTGGGTTCTTTTCGTCTGAGTCGATTAAGACATGTCTGTTCTTGAATTGCATGAGGTGAGATTTTGTAGTACTGATCACATACTCCTGTAAGCCTTAACTTGGCTATTCTATTACGAGAATGGCTACTCGCGCACTGGGAGTGGAGAGATGGTGAGAGTAGCGTGTAGCCACGTGGCCATGGGCTGGAATGGTGGAGTACTGTATTCTCGGGTGGCGCAGACCTATTCTTGTTTTAGAGGATCTGAGGGTAGGTTGGTATATGGAGGTCAAGGACCTACATATGTCATGTGGTTGGGAATCCCCAGCTAGGTTTTAATCGGTTCGAATCATCGTTGTTCCTCGGTTATGGAGACTCAACTCACTGTTCATCATCGTAGTTAATAAATGAAACTTAAGAAAGATTTGAGAAAGAGTTTTGATATGAAGTTCATGATCTCATTATGGATCATGGCAGATTCATATATGGTCTTTATGAAGAATTAAATGTTGAATGAATCTGTTTAAAGAGCTTTTATGCAAATGAACTTCGTGTCTTGCTAAAGCCCTACCTTGAATCCCTGAGCCTACATTCTTAGTATACTCCATTTATATTTCAGTTAAGTCTTGTTGAGTACTTTTGTACTTAGGGTTCGTTAACCCTTGTTGCAGGTGAGCCTCATGGGCAGGTCTGTCTTGGACCGTGCTGCATGACTGTTGTTCAGGTCGATGATGATAAGTAAATGTGTGGCCCTTGGACAAGGCACTTTCTTTGTGTGTTATGTTTATGTTAATTACGCCACTCCACTACTATGGTTTGTAATAATAATCGTACTTAGTTTGTGAAACAACTATTTTGTAAATTAAGTTATTGTAAGACTTTCACTATTTTACTCTAATGTAGATATTTGAATAAATATTGTATTACTGCAATGACTGTGTAATGGGATCTTGCTCGAAAAATCGTGGATGATTCGGGGTTCCCTAGAGACACCCGACAATCTTCTTAAGTTACCGGAAACATATGCATAGTCATCAGAGGTCATTAGATAGTGACAGGTGCATGTAGGCCCTATAATTTAGGAGGTTCTACCACAGAGTAGTATCAGAGCGACCATTACAAAGTTTTTATAGTATGGTTTTACAAAACTTCAAAACGATTTGGGATGAATAAATTTAAAACTGATAATTTGGTCCAAATTGCTTCTGGCTTATCTTATTTCATTCTTGCCATTCCTTATTTGATTAAAAAGGCTTTATGTGGTGGAGTAGTAATCTTATTATGCCCTATATAATAAAAACTATTGTTTATGAGCTTTGATGTTTTTGTTCGTAAGAACGATTCATGCATCATGATTAATCCACTTGTTACTTCCTTTACCTCTGAGTCTGGGTTGGGTAGTGAGTCTGGGTTGAGTTGTATAATCCATCCTTGTTGCTCTTGAGACTATTATCAGATCGACTTACTGTTTTGAAATCTTGCTTCCTACAGTATGGCTCGTACCAAGGTAACTCCCTGTAAGTCCGTTGGACCTAAAGGAGTGCCTCGTCACCAGCTTGACCCTAGGAGTGATGGTGCTAGTAGTAGCAGCTTTAGGCTTGATCCCTAGACAGAGATATAGAGGCTTTCAATAGAGTTAGCACTGGCTACTAGAGATAGGACCTTGGATGTCATCCGGGTGGGCAAGTTAAAGGATCAATTGAGGTGTCGCACCACCGCTCATAAGAACTGTGAGCGTATGTTAGTTCATATGGTGGAAGGAAGAAATGAAGCTTGGCATAGAGAATATGTAGCTAGAGCCCGAGCTCATGAGTTAGAGTTCTATGTAGAAGACTTAGAAGAATACTATACCAATCTGCATAAAGAAGTCCATAGGCTGAATAATCTCCTAAATCCAAATCATGAGCCTCAAGCTGATGCAATGGACCTAGGTGTCATCATAGCAGATGATGATGAAGTGGAGGAAGAAGAAGTAGTGATGGTCAACGAAAGTGATGAGGAAGGTGGAAATGTTTTAGGAATGGATACCGATCATGAGGTTTGAGGTGATCGAGGAGAAGAGTAGAGTTGTAATATAGTGAGTTCTAGTTTAGTTGGGTAGTCTAGCTTAAGTGCAGACTTGTGTATAAATAAGTGAGCCCTATGTAATGTGTTTGTAGCAAGCTCTTTTAACAGTTCAATAAATGGTTGTGAATAAAGTTTGGTTTATTATGAACAGATGCGTTGTACTCGGGGTTCGAATGTTCCTAGTTCTTCGCAAGATGAGGATGGTATTCCTGATCCCCCACTAGTTCCACCAAGTTTGGTTGATGCTATCACAACACTGGTCAATGTGACTGTGGAGAATGCTCGATTGCTTTGGGAGTTAGCTCAAAGTAATCAAAACATGGTGCAAGGGAACCATGGTCGCAATCATCATAGGCAAGAAGTTACGTATGTTGATTTCACCGATGCAAGACCACTAGTGTTCGCCAAGGCTGACGAACCACTAGAAGCTGATGATTGGCTTCGTACCATGGAGCAAAAGTTTGATCTTATTCCTTGCACTGAGTTTCAAAAGCCTATGTTTGCTGCCCAACAGCTCAGAGGTGCAATAGGTGCTTGGTGGGCAAACCTTATGGCTATGCAACCAGTAGGTGTTCAGTTGACTTGGGCCAAGTTCCACACTACTTTCCGTACCCATTATATTCTAGAAGGAGTTATGACCATGAAGCTTGATGAGTTTCTTGCTTTGAAGCAAGGTGATCAAACAGTCATGCAGTATGTGGGCAAGTTCAATCACCTTTCATAGTACGCACCTAAACATGTTAACACAGATGCTAAGAAGAAGAAGTGGTTCATGCAGGGTCTAAATACCAAACTTCAGACCATGATGACTACCTGCACCAATGTCACATATCATGAGGCAGTCAACATTGCTATTGCATCCAAGGAGAAATATCGGCAGCATAAGGAGATTAAAAAGAAAAAGGGTGTGCCATCTGGATCCTTTGGTGGAAATCAAAAGAGGCAGAAGATAATCTATCATCCAATGAATCATTATCGTCCTCCTTATCGTCCACCATAGTTCCAAGCCAGTCAATAACCAAATGTCCATCCTGCTATAACTTATTCGAACTCCCAATAGTCAAATGTTCCTGGTGTTCGTGCTCCAACGCCCCAAGGCCACCATTACCCATGTTTCAATTATGGAAAGTCCGATCATTTCTCTAGGGAATGTCTATATCCTAAGCAATACAATCCAAATTTCCAAAAGGCTTTTGGAAATCAACAACAAGGTCAATCTTAGAACTAGAGCAACAACCAAAATGCTCAGAAGGGCAAAGATGAAAAGAAGACGGGGCAGGTTTTCTATATTTAGGCCAGGGAGATTCCAGAAGGGGAGCCCATGATGCTAGGTATGTTTCCTATCGCCGATCACCCTATAGTTATGCTTTTTGATTCTGGTGCATCTCATACATTCATCAATAAAACCTTTATCATAAAGCATGAAATTCCAATTGGGGAAACAAAGGAGAATTTTTATATACAGTCACTCGGGGGACGTCTGTGTACTATATACAGTCGCCTGGGGGACGTCTGTGTACTAAGGAAATGGTGTACTAGGTACCCATAAACCTAGGTGGGCATATTTTTCCCACTACCATGATTATTCTTAAGGATTAGGATATAGATGTGATCTTGGAAATGAATTGGATGTATCAGCATAAGGCTGTTGTAGATACTCTGAATAGGACAATAAGGGTGAGTTTGCCAGATAGTAATTCTCAGCTTCTTATCCAACTTCCAACCTTAAGGAGGTCAGTGGAAAAAGTTTGTGCAACTTCTGTCAAGGAGATTAGAGATATCCCGGTAGCTTGTGAATTCCCTGATGTTTTCCCTGAAGATTTATCCGGTCTACCACCTGATAGGGATGTTTAGTTCAACATAGATCTAAAACCTAGAATAGCTCCGATCTCTCGGAGACCTTATAGGATGCCTCCTAAGGAATTAGCTGAATTGAAGACTCAGTTGCAAGAGTTGATTGATAAAGGGTTTATCCAACCTAGTTCATCACCTTGGGGATGTCCTGCAATTTTTGTGAAGAAGAAAGATGAGACCCTGAGATTGTGTGTTGACTATCATCCATTGAATAAAGTAACCATTAAGAATAAGTATCCCTTACCTCGGATAGATTTACTTTTTGATCAACTAGCTAGAGCCAAAGTTTTCTCCAAGATTGATTTGAGGTTAGGTTACCACAAAATCAAAATTAAGCCTGAAGATATTCCCAAAATAGCATTTACCACCAGATATGGATTATATGAATACCTAGTAATGTCCTTTAGTTTGACAAATGCCCTAGCTCATTTTAGGTATCTGATGAATTTAGTATTCATGCCTGAGCTAGACAAGTTTGTAGTGCTGTTTATTGATGACATCTTAGTATATTCCAAGAACAAGAAAGAACATGCGGAACATCTCAGAATTGTTCTAACCCGCCTAAGAGAACATTAGTTGTATGCCAAGTTCAGTAAGTGTGACTTTTGGCTAAAGGAAGTACAGTTTTTAGGACATGTCTTGTCAGCCGAAGGAGTTGCAGTGGATCCAAGTAAAGTTAAGGATATACTAGATTGCAAACCACCAACCACTGTTCATCAGGTTTGGAGTTTTCTGGGAATGGTGGGTTATTACCGTTGTTTCATACCAGATTTCTCTAGAATATCCAAGTCCATCACTGGGTTATTGAAGAACCAAGCCAAGTTTGTCTAGTCATCTGATTGTGAAGAAGTTTTCCAAACTTTGAAGAGATTGTTAACCTCTGCACCAGTATTAGCACAACCCGATATTGAGAAGCCGTTTGATGTTTATTGTGATGCTTCTGGAATTGGTATTGGATGTGTACTAATGAAAGAAGGTCGAGTCATTGCCTATGCTTCTAGACAACTTAAGCAACATGAAGAACATTATCCAACTCATGATCTGGAGTTAGCAGCAGTTGTCCATGCTTTGAAGATTTGGCGGCATTACCTGCTTGGTAATACATGCCATATATATACAGATCACAAGAGTTTAAAATATATCTTTACTCAATCAGAATTGAACATGTGGCAAAGAAGATGGTTAGAGTTGATTAAAGATTATGACTTGGAGGTGCATTACCATCCTGGTAAGGCAAATGTGGTTGCAGATGCCCTCAGTCGTAAGAGTCACTGCAATTGTCTGGCAGTAAAAGCATGGATCTGACTTTATGTCAAGAGATGAAGAAGTTGAATATAGAGATAATTCAACAAGGTAGTTTGACCAATATAACTGTTGAATCAACTATTCGAGACCAGATTATTGCCGCTCAAAAAGAAAACAAGGGTATAGCCTGTATCAAAGAAAGAGTCAGGAAGGAAAAGCAGCATGCTTTAGGCTAGATGATGTAGATGTGTTATGGTTCAATGATCGCCTTGTGGTACCAATGGTTTCTTAGTTGCGACAGTCAATTCTTGAAGAGGCACATACCACTAGATTATCTATTCATCCGAGAAGTAATAAGATGTATCATGACTTGAAACATAGATTTTGGTGGACCAAAATGAATATAGAGATTGCTCGGTATATAGCCAAGTGCGATACTTGTCAAAGGGTAAAAGCTATACATTTGAAATCTGTTGGAGAGTTATAGCCATTGCCTATTCTAGATTAGAAGTGGGAGGACATTAGTATGGATTTTATAGTTGGTCTACCCAAGACATCAAAAGGTTTTGACTCAATATGGGTTATTGTAGATCGATTAACTAAGTTAGCATATTTTCTTCCAGTCAAGAGTATATATCCTACTATCCAATATGCCAAGATGTATTTAGCAAGAATCATGAGCTTACACGGTATACCAAAGACCACTGTGTCGGATAGAGGTACACAGTTTGTCTCTAACTTTTGGAAATAATTGCATGCTTTGTTGGGTACCAAACTTCTATATAGTACAACTTATTATCCATAGACTGATGGTTAGACTGAAAGAGTAAATCAAGTACTTGAAGATTTGTTAAGGTGTTATGTCCTTAACTATTCCAATAAGTGGGATAAATGTTTGCCTTTGGCTGAATTCTCATACAACAATAGTTATCAAGAGAGCATTAGAATGGCTCCATTTGAAGCACTTTATGGTCATAGATGCAGAACATCACTAAATTGGTCTAAACCTGGGGAAAGATGGTTCTTTGGAGTTGACCTGGTGAAAAAAAATAGAAGAGAAGGTTAGGCAGATATAAAGTAATTTGAAGATAGCTCAGTCCCGACAAAAGAGTTATGTAGATAGACGACATAGGCCATTGGTGTTTAACAAGGGAGATTTTGTATATCTGAAGGTATCACCAATGAAGGGAGTTACCCATTTTGGTGTTAAAGGCAAGTTGTCACCTCGTTATATTGGACCATTTCAAATATTGGAAAGGTATGGAAAGGTGGCATATGCTTCAAGTTACCAGAACATCTCTCAGCTGTGCATGATGTGTTCCATGTTTCACAATTAAAGAAGTGTATTCGAGTGCCTGAGCAGAATATTGAGGTTGAAGGAGTGGAACTTGAACCTGATTTGACCTATTCTGAATATCCTATCCGAGTTCTGGATCGGAAAGACCGTGTCACATGAAGGAGAACAATCAAATTCTACAAGATACAATGAAATCAATATTCCGAAGAAGAAGCTACTTGGGAATCTGAAGATTTCTTGCTAGAAAAGTTTCTGGAGTTTCTTGCGTTAATATAGAATAATGTTAGTTGTACTCTGTCGTTACAAATCATGTTTTGTAAAGAGACCTTAGCTGTTTTATGGATAGGTTTTGAATGTGTTCGCTCGACACATTTCCTTTTCCATTACTTACCCTCGGACTTTAAATCTCAGGATGTGATTTCTTTTAGGGGGAAGGATTGTAACACCTTGGGTGTTTAAATACTAAAACCTGCCATGTCATCATATGTATTGCACCGCATTTTAGTGTTAGTAAAAATTTTGATATGCATACATTAAAACAAGTTTACATTTATGGATATGTGTTGACTTGTATGGTTTGAATCAAGTTCAAAATCTTTGTACTGCTTTGAAATTTCCGAAAACCCTGATTTTCAGTGTTTAAATTCTACTCTAAAAACCTAATTCAAAATCTAAGCACATTTTGGGGTTGAGCCTAAAAGCAAAAGTGTAGAGCTTGTCAAGTTGTACAAAGTTTGTTTTTGGAGTTTTCAAAGTTGTTATATAAATTTTGAAGTAATTTGAAAAGGCAAAATGTACTTAAAGTGTCCCCTTTTGAATTTAAACATGCATTTCAAAATGTAGACATAATTTGGGTATGGTTATTAAAGAAAAGTTGTAGAACTTTGAATTTGGAACAACTTTTATTTTTGGAGATTTTTGAGTTACTATACAAATTTGGGAGTAATTTGAAGAAATTAGATGAGTGGCAATTCGGTAATTAGTTGGAACATACCAGCAGGCAGCTGTCACCGCCGACGACCTTCTTAAGCGTTCCAGGCACGCCTGTGGCCTTCTCTGACTTTGTACTGGCACGAGCAAGCTACTGCATGTCATCTCCTTGCTTCCTGGCCGCTCTACAAAGCTTGTGCCGTCGTCGTTCTTCTCTTTTCCTCTCCTCTATTTTTCCTGGCGCCGCCGCCATAGCTCTGTCGCCGTAGCGCTATTCTAGTCGTAGCAAAGCCATCATAGCTCTACTTGCTCCTTGCGCACCTAGCTGACCCACCCTTGTAGCTTGACTTCACCGGGAAACGTCGCTCGATGCCTTTCTTCCTCGCGGCTGGTAGCGTCACTGGTGACCCCGCTTCACCGTGGTTAGAGCTCTATGGTGAGCCTCTGTCCTTGTGAAGTGTTGTTCCATTTTCTCCATGTTGCCATGGTGCTTTGTGCCTTGTTGCTTGATCATTTCATCCACCGCAGCCACTGGAACATCGCCGTCGACGATAGCCTGCTCCGCCGTGACTGCTCTGCTCGCTGACCCACCTTTCTGTTGCTCCTCCGGCTCGGCCATCGACTCCAACGCGTTCGGGGTGAGCTCCTGGTGCTTCTTGGACCTTTCAATTAACCGCTACCAGCCTTGTTTCGCCAGCATAGCATAGATGCACCGTCATGGCCGCCATGGCCGGCGTCAAGCTCGTACCTCACCGTGATTAGTCTAGTTAGTGCCACCGATCGACGCGCTGTGATGTGGGCAACATGGTAGTGCATTGGCCATGGTCGGAGACCTCACCAGTGGTGAACTACCTGCGGTCAAACCATGGTCATCGCGGTTGAGCATGGGAAGACGACGCTGACAGGTGGGGTCACCCTATCAGCGGTTGTTTATGTGAAAATGGAATTTTTCTTTTTCAGAAATGAATGAATAGGTTAGGTTTTTGTTATTTTTGTATAGAATTAATTAGAGCTCCCAAAATTATGAAAATTTGTGTGTGACCTCTCTAGGATGTAAAATATTTAGGAAAAATATGAAATGTTGATTTTTAGTACATTTTAAATGTGATAAAAATTGCTCTAATTAATTAATAAATGAGTTTCCATGATTTTTATAGGCTTTATTATTAATCCAAAAATTATAAAAATTGTTTTGACACTTAGTTATCATGTGATAAGCCTTCATAAAAATTTTGAGCTCATTTGGAGAAAGTTGATTTATTTCATATCTTTTAATTAAATAATTAATTCATAAAAGCAAATAGTAAACCTTAATAATTTAGGTTTTGTTTGAATTTTGGATTTAGTGATGACCTTGGGTCATTAGTATAAAATAATTCTTGATACTTAAAGTAAGTGTTTGAGTTTTTGGAAATGTTTAGTAGTTGTTGGTTTTGCAACTGTACCGCGAAGGAAAGTTGTATTCAAGTTGTTAATTTTTGCATCCATTGTCAAGCATCATATTTCGTATCGCGCATCATATTAAACATGGCATTGTTACTATGTGTAGTGAATGAAAGTGAGAACGTGGTAGTGAATCAGGTTGAGGAGGAGGTTAATCCGTCTGTTGAGGTCGGATTTGATAATTGTGGAACGACTTCGGAACCCGACTTTTTCGACAACCAAGGCAAGCCCCGGATGCATTTAAACTTACCTTGTATTTTATAAGTTTTTATCTCTTTTGCTTTTCAATACTGCATTAAGTGGTTAGGAGTTGAATGAAAACCTAATTGGTGCATTACCAACCTTGTTTTTTAATATCAACCTTGTTACCTATTTCAATTCGAGAATACTTATTTATGCTTAGCCATGCTTAGAACGGTACAAGTCAGGTGATCACCGGTCACCTGCGAGATATAAATGGTTTTTTGGATACGACTGGTTATTTATATGATCATGAGATATGAGCATGTGGAGTAATAAATCTAGATCGGGCAGACTCGGTGTATGGGAGCCACAAGACATGGAGGTCTTGTGAGCGGGTTCTTTTCGCCTGAGTCGATTAAGACACGTCCGTTGTTGAATTGCATGAGGTTAGACTTTATAGGACTGATCACATACTCCGATAAGCCTTAACTTGGCTATTCTATTACGAGAATGGCTACTCGTGCACTGGGAGTGGAGAGATGGCGAGAGTAGCGTGTACCCATGTGGCCATGGGCTGGAATGGTGGAAAACTATATTATCGGGTGGCGCAGACCCATTCTTGTTTTAGAGGATCTAAGGGTAGGTTGGTATATGGAGGTCGGGGACCTACATATGTCGTGTGGCTAGGAATCCCTAGCTGGGTTTTAATTGGTTCAAATCGTCGTTGCTCCTCAGTTATGGAGACTCA
Organism: Miscanthus floridulus; assembly: GCF_019320115.1. Taxonomy (NCBI): domain Eukaryota; kingdom Viridiplantae; phylum Streptophyta; class Magnoliopsida; order Poales; family Poaceae; genus Miscanthus; species Miscanthus floridulus. The sequence continues at coordinate 17,173,658 of NC_089580.1, forward strand.
ACTCACTGTTCATCATCGTAGTTAATAAATGAAACTTGAGGAAGATTTAAGAAAGAGTTTTAATATGAAGTTCATGATCTCATTACGGATCATGGCAGATTCATATATGGTCTTTATGAAGAATTAAATGTTGAATGAATCTGTTTAAAGAGCTTTTACGCAAATGAACTTCGAGTCTTGCTAAAGCCCTACCTTGAATCCCCGAGCCTGCATTCTTAGTATACTCCATTTATATTTTAGTTAAGTCTTGTTGAGTACTTTTGTACTTAGTGTTTGTTAACCCTTGTTGTAGGTGAGCCTCATGGGCAGGTCTGTCTTGGACCGTGCTGCATGACTGTTGTTTAGGTCGATGATGATAAATAAATGTGTGGCCCTTGGGTAGGGCACTTTCTTTGTGTGTTATGTTTATGTTAATTACGCCACTCCACTACTATGGTTTGTAATAATAATCGTACTTAGTTTGTGAAACAACTATTTTGTAAATTAAGTTATTGTAAGACTTATGTTATTTTACTCTGATGTAGATATTTGAATAAATGTTGTATTACTGCAATGACTCTGTAATGGGATCTTGCTCGGAAAATCGTGGGTGATTCAGGGTTCTCTGGGGACACCCAACATTCTTCTTAAGTTATTGAGAACATATGCATAGTCGTCAGAGGTCATTGGATAGTGATAGGTGCATGTGGGCCCTATAATTTAGGAGGTTCTGCCACAAAGCCACATGATGGGGATAATCTAGAGTGCCTAGGCCAGGAGGTGAGTCTGTTGAGCGTAGTACTAACACCCTTCGCAGGTGCATACAATTTGCTCGGCGTTAGCTATTGCGGTGGGCCAGTAGAAGCCCTATTGGAATGCGTTTCCAACCAAGGTCCTCGGTGTGGCATGGTGACCATAGACCTCACCGTGGATGTCGCTCAGTAGAAGCCTTCCCTATTCGCTGGGGATGCAGAGCTGTAGGATCCCGATGTGGCTTCGTTTGTAGAGTTCACCTTCTACAAGAACGAAGAACTTGGCTCAATGTGTGAGCCATCGGGCTCCCATCTTGTCCACCGGTAGTGTGTCGTGGAGGAGGTAGTCGAGGTAAAGCCTTCTCCAGTCATTGAGAGGGTCGAGCTCTGCTGCTGGATCATCTTTAAGCTCCATGACCTCAGGGTCGGGCGGAGCAGTCGGTGGGTCGACCCCCAGGGCCAGATCAGATGAGCCATCATCAGCCTGTTCGGACCCCTCATAGCACACTGAGGGCTTATGTTGATCGCTGGCGAAGACACCCGTCGGCACTAGCTCTTGGTCGAATGCTGCTTTCGCGAGCGCGTCAGCTACTTTATTGAGGCACCTTGGGATGTGATTGAGTTCAAGGCCATCGAATCTATCCTCCAACTGTTGGACTTCTTGGTAGTACACCACCATCTTGGCGTCATGGTAGCTCGACTCCTTTATGACCTGGTCAACGACTAGCTAGGAGTCACCCCTGATGTTGAGGCATCGAATGCCTAGCTCGATGGCGATTCATAGGCCATTGATCAGCGCTTCGTATTCGGCGATATTGTTTGATGAGGGGAAATGGAGCCAAACCATGTACCTCATGCAGACCCCAAGGGGTGATACGAAGACTAGTCCCACGCCGACACCCTTTTTCATCTGCGATAAATCAAAGTACATCGTCCAGTACTCTTGATCGATGACTGCTGGTGGCATCTGGACCTCGGTCCACTCCACGATGAAGTTAGCCAGCACCTAGGATTTGATCACCATTCGGGGGCATAAGTAATGCCTTGATCTGTTAGCTTGAGTGCCCACTTTGTGGTTCTTCCTGTGGCATCTTGGTCATGGATGACCTCACCGAGGGGGAACAACGTCACGACTGTCATAGGGTGTGACTCGAAGTAGTGGCGTAGCTTCCTCTTAGTGATAAGGATGGTGTAGAGGAGTTTTTGGATTTGAGAGTAGCAGGTTTTGGAGTCAGATAGTACCTCGCTGATGAAATATACAGGGCACTAGACCTTGAAGGCATGCCCCTCTTCTTCCCGCTCTACTACTAAGGCGGCGCTGGCCACTTGCGTGGTGGCCGCTATGTACAACAGGAGAGATTCTCCGTTGCTTGGAGGAACCAGGACCGGGGGTTTTGTTAGAAGTAGTTTGACCATGTCAAGCGCCTCTTGGGCCTCGGCTGTCCACTCAAAGCGGTCGGCTTTCTTCAGAAGTCGATAAAGGGGGAGTCCTCATTCGCCGAGGCGCAAAATGAATCGGCTAAGGGCGGCGAGGCACCCTACGATCTGCTAAACCCCCTTTTATGTTCTGGATCGGGCCCATCCTTGTGATGGCTGAGATTTTCTCTGGGTTGGCTTCGATGTCGTGCTTGGAGACAATGAAGCCGAGCAGCATGCCCCTAGGGACCCCAAAAACACACTTTTTGGGATTGAGTTTGATGCCATTTGCCCGGAGTCTCGTAAAGGTTTGTTCAAGGTTGGCGACAAGGTGGTCAGCCCATTTGGACTTAACTATGATGTCGTCGACGTAGGCCTCAACGGTCCACTCAATGAGGTCCCCGAAGCAGTTGAGCATACAACGCTGGTAAGTTGCCCCAGCGTTCTTCAGATCAAATGGCATTGAAATGTAGCAGAACAATCCAAAGGGGGTGATAAAAGACATCACGAGCTAGTCGGACTCTTTCATCATGATCTGGTGGTAGCCGGAGTATGCGTTAAGGAAGTAGAGGGTTTCACACCCTGAGGTAGAATCGACTATTTGGTCTATGCGTGGCAAAGGAAATGGGTCCTTTGGGCATGCCTTATTGAGGCCCGTGTAGTCGACACACATCCTCCATTTCCCACTCTTCTTTTGCATAAGAAGGGGATTTGCTAACCACTCTGGGTGGTGTACTTCCTTGATGAACCCAACGGCCAATAGTTTTGCTATCTCTTCATCGATGGTCCTGTGCTTTTCCTCATCGAAGCGGCACAAGCATTGCTTCACCGGCTTGGAACCTGGGTGGATTTTCAAGGTATGCTCAGCGACCTCCCTCAGGATGCCTGGCATATCTGAGGGTTTCCACGTAAAGATGTCTTTGTTATCACGGAGGAAGTCAACGAGCGTGGTTTCCTATTCAGAGGAGAGCGTGGTACCGATGTGGACCTTTTTGCCATCAGAGCCGCTGGGGTCCACGAGGACCTCCTTGGACCCTTCCGCCGATTCGAACGACCCGGTTGATTTCTTGGTGTCAGACATTTTTTCGGCAACCTCCTCCCTAAGGGTGGCGAGTTCCTTGGAGGCGATGACTGCGGTGGCGTGGCCACAACATTCGACTTCGCCTCATGAGCGCGCTGGAAGGAGGTGTTGATGGTGATGACCCCACGGGGACCCAGCATATTTAGCTTAAGATATGTATAGTTGGGGATGGCCATGAACTTCGCATAACATGATCGTCCTAGGATGGCGTGGAAGGTTTTGGGGAACCCTACCACGTCGAAGGTGAGGGTTTTAGTCTTGTAATTGGACAGATCCCCAAAAGTGATAGGCAGATCGATCTGTCCTAGTGGTACGGCCTGTCTGCCAGGCATGGCGCCATGGAAAGGCACTCGAATAGGGTGGAGGTTCATTCGGTCGATGCCCATCTCGTCGAGCATGTTGGCATACATGATGTTGAGGCCGCTGCCTCCGTCCATCAGTACTTTCATGAGTCGCTTTGGGCTGACGATCGGATTGACAACAAGCGGGTACCTTCTCGGGTGTGGGACGACATCCGGATGATCGGTCTAGTCAAAGGTTATGGCGAATTCTAACCACTAGAGGAAGGCAGGCGTGGTTGGTCTAGCCGTATAGACATCGCGGCATGTGACCTTCTAGCAGCGTTTGGAGTCATAGGCCGCTGATCCTCCGAAGATCATGAGGGCGCCATTCGGCATTGGGAAGGCATCGTCCTTCTCCTCGACGTTGTTTGTGGTGGGGGCAGGTTCCTTCCCCTGCTCCCCTTTGTTGAGGCCTCTAGACAGCGCATGAGGCCACAATCCTTGTATAGATGCTTGGCTAGGAAAGCATGGTTTGGGCATGGCCCCTCGAGCATTTTCTCAAAGTGGTTCGGAGTGCCCTCTATGGGCTTTTGGCCACCCTTGCGGTTGGTAGCAGCCTTGAGCGAGTTGTCACACCATTGCTTCTTATTCTTTCTTTTGGCAGGATGGTTGGAGGTGCCTTCATCGGCACCCTCATCCCGCCTCGTCTTGCCATCGGAACGATTGAAGATGGCTTCGACCGCCTCCTCTCCTGAGGCGTGGCTGGTGGTGATGTCCAAGAGTTTCTTGGTGGTCCATGGGCCCCTGTGCCCTAGCTTATGAACCAAAGACTCACAGGTTGTCCCGGATAAGAAGGCTCCTATCACGTCGACATCGGCGACGTTAGGGAGCTCATTGCACTGTAGGGAGAAGCACCGGATGTACCCGTAGAGGCTTTCATCAGCCTTTTAGCAGCAGTTCTTGAGGTCCCATGGGTTTCTAGGGCATTTGTACATGCCCTGGAAGTTCCCCACAAAGATCTCCATCATATCTGCCCAACTTTGAATGGCATTGGACAGTAGGTGCTCCAACTACGCTCATGCTAAATCGCCCAAGAATAGCAGGAGATTTTGAATAATGAAATCATCATCACTCGCACCACCGGCTTGACAGGTAAGCCGATAGTCTTTGAGCGAAAGCCTAGGGTTTGTTTCCCTAGAATATTTAGGGATATTGGTAGGCGGTTGGTACCTTGGTGGGAAAGCGGCGTTGAGGATGTGTCGGCCGAAGGCCTGAGGGCCTGGCAGGCCAGGGCTTGGGCTCTGGTCCTCGCCACTATCGTAGTGTCCACTGCATCGAGGCTAATAGCCACAGTGGGCTCCTTCCCTTGCGTCACCGTGGGTGCGCCTATGGGCGTCAATGGTGCTGCGCATGTCGCGGTTGTGGCCAAGACATTGATCTGCCAGGACAGTGGTGTGCTGCCTGCCGCCTGGCGGTGTCTGGTGAACGGACGCGTCTTTGGTGGGGCACACTAAAGGTGTGTGTTGGCTGGCATCAGGCTCGCGTCACCGAGACAACGAGCTTTCCGCTTGCTACGCCGCCGCACACTCGAGAAACGTGCGAATTTCTCAGAGGGCCCAGCGATCCTTGGACGTCGCGGCCTCTGGAAGGCCGTGTAGCAAGGCCGTCACGGCGGTGATGTTTTGGCTTACCTTGTACCTATCATCATGAGGGAGCGAGGAGAGGTCATCAGGTGAGATGGAACTAGTCTTTGGACATCGGGCGAGGTGAGGTCTGCCCTCAAACATTGGGCGAGGTGGAGCCTAGCTTTTATTTGTCGGACAAGACCGAGCCCAACCCTTGGTGGTTGGGTGAGGCAGAGTCTAGCCCTTAGCCCTTGGGCGAGGTAGAGCTGGCCCACAGGCATTAGGCGAGGCGGAGCTGGCCCATGGGCATCGGGCGAGGCGGAACCAAACTCCCATCATTTGGGCAAGAAACACAGTGACGCCCTTGTCCATCCAGAAGTTTTTAACGTTCGATGGTTATTAGTTCCACCTCCTGGGGTACCTCGGTATTAGGTCCCCGACAGCGAGCGTTCAGCGGCTAGAAAAATTGGCTCTCTGGATGCAGGCGGTAGATGGAGGCGCATGCGTGGGAAGCTAGGGTTACCGCCGCCCCTTTCGTGCCATCCTTCCACTTTATAATCCTCACTGCCGCCTCCCCTCTCCCCATTCTCTCCCTTGCACTCACCCTCTACCTCTCCGCTCTGAGCTCTCTCACTTCCTCGTCTTCCTCTTCCTGGTCATCCAGATCCGACTGGTGCTAGCAGGTGATGCATCCTCCCTTCCTCTTGCTCTAGATCCATGGTGTTTGAGGCTCGATTCAATCTATGCTGACCTTTCTCTTCTCCCTCTCTTCATTTTTCATAGGTTTGAGGTTTGATTCATCAGGGTTTCATGGCAAAGAGAGCAGGTAACCTATAATCCCTCGTAGATCTAGTGTTGCTCCCTTTCCCAATCAGTTTTGTTGGGTTCCTAATGTATTTGAGCATTTGTAGGGTTCGATTTGTGCTGGTGACTTCGTTGGAGGTGAAAAGGCAAGTTCCCCCCCTAAGGTTTTGATCTGTTCTTGTTTCCCCAGATTGGATCTGCCTACTTGTCATACTAATTTCTTTTCCTCATGTGCAGATCTACCTTTACCTTTCCTTGCCTGCAGAACTTCTAAAAGCCCTATGACTTTTTTTGCAAGGAACTAGTGGTAACGATTTTTCTATTGAGCCCATGTCACTAGCCGATGATGATTGCTTACTATGAAAACTGAGCACATGTTCTTAGCCAACGATGAATGCTTATTTATTTTAAAAAGTGAGCACATGTTCTTGGCCAATGATATTACTTTATAAATACGATAACTAAGCATGTGTTCTTAGCCAATGATGCATGCTTATAATGTTGAACTAGCTATATCTGAGCTCTTGTGCATTAGGCGATGATGATATTATTTTTTGCTGACCGACTTGTTGAATGCTAAAAATGATCTTTTCTTTTACTGAGACATGCTTTGCATTTTTTTAACTGCAATAGATGAGCCCTACCGAGCAGAGATGCATGCTTATGATAAAAGCTATTGTTTTTGTGTCTATCATTTATGCCTACTTCATGAGTAGGTTAAGAGTGGCACATAATTCACAGCCTCAGATCACATATGCCCCAATGAGTGCCATGGATGAGGAACGTCAAGCCAATCTGAACAAAATTTTTAATTGTAATGACATAGAATGTGTTAACATGCTACGTATGCGTAGATCTCCCTTTTTCAACCTATATAACCTACTTAGGGACATAAACTTGCTAAGAGACACCATAAAATGTACTATGGAGGAACAAGTAGCAATGTTTCTCCATGTTGTGGGACACAACCAAAGATTTAGAGTTGTTCACCAAACATTTAGGAGGTCCATGGAAACAGTCAGTGGGTATTTTAGGGAGGTCTTGTATGCTATTGGTGAGTTTAGGGGAGAGATGATAAGGCCACCATCAACTGAGACAACACATAAAATAAGAACAAGCCCAAGGTGGTATCTTTATTTTAAAGTAATTAAATGAATCTAAGGTTCAACTCTACCTAACTACAGTCCTAACCAAACTTTAATCACCAGTCAAATGTAGGACTGTATTGGTGCAATAGATGGTACTCATGTTCATGCTAGAGTACCAACAATGATATCTGCAGCATTCAGGGGTAGAAAGCACTATCCTACTCAAAATGTGCTTGCTGCAATGGACTTTGATATGAGGTTCACCTATGTGCTAGCTGCATGGGAGGGATCTGCACATGATGCCCTCATTTTAGTCGATGCTCTAGAGAGGGGTGATGGGTTAAGGGTTCCTCTAGGTACTTGTAACACAATTTTTTAGGCAAACAACAAATGAGATTTCAAATAAACACTATAATTGATTCTTGGCTATCTAATTAATTGTTTAGGTAAATTCTACCTAATGGATGTTGGCTATGCATGTCGCCCTGGATTTCTGCCCCCTTACCAAGCCACTAGATACCACTTGAAATAATATGGTGGATGAAATTATCCTACTAGTAAGAAAGAGTTGTTCAACTTGAGGTATTCAAGCCTAAGGGTCACAGTTGAGAGGTCATTTGGGGCTTTGAAGAATCGATTTCGTATTCTAGACAACAAGCCCTACCACCCATTCAAGACACAAGTCAAATTAGTTCTTGCATGTTGCATTCTTCATAATTGGATAATTTGCCATGGTCAAGATGAGGTTTTTCCTGATGAAGCAACATGGGAACCTAATTCTAGTAGTACTGGACCTGGTCATGGTAATGAGACTGCTAATGTAGCTTGGATTAATAGGAGGGATGAAATTGCAAATCAAATGTGGAACAATAGGGGCACCTCTCATGTTTAGAGCTTGCTATTTTTTGTGTGCAATGATAAACTGTTGTTCTGTTAGCTCAGCCTATGCACTTGTGAAATGATGATTCAATCCTTTATTCCTCTATGTTCTTGCTATTGATTTTGGTTCAGATTTTTTGTTAGTGCAATGATGACAAACATGCATGAATTAAATTCTATTTTTCTGATCATATGGCAATGGGTATTGCTATGATAACCATGCATGCATTGCATTTTGTAACCTAACTTGATCATACACTAAGGCAATGTATGACTGACATAATTAGGGGATGGCTGAGGAGGTTGCTAGGATTGATCTGAAGGGTGATGAGGTTGTCCAGGTCGGTGGAGATGGTCAGCATGTGCTGGCTGGTGCTGAGCAGTGCCTTAGGGGTGCTATGCGCTGGACTAGTGCAATGTCTTCTTTTGTCCTATGTCGTATGTGCCAGCTGATTGAAAGTGGTGTTAGAACAAACAAGGGCTTCAAGGAGGTGCACCTGAACTAAGTTGCCAAGTACCTATAGGAGTTTACGGGCAATGAGGTGACTAGTACTCAAGTGTATAACCACTTGAGGAAGTGGAGGTAGAGATGGATGAGGGTGTCCAAGCTGAGGGAACTCAGTGGTGCCCTTTGGGTTGAGGAGATGTGCATGATTAGCCTTGATGAGGAGCATTACAAGGGACACATCAAGGTGTGCGGGATGCCTCGATCTTTCTTACCTTCTTATTATGTTAAATAGCTCTTTCTTTTTTCTTATCCTTTAGTTATATTGCTAACTGATCATACACATTAAAATTAGGCACACCCTAAGGATGCTGAGTTTTTGAACAAGCACATAGAGAACTACAAGGAGATGATGACCATTTTTGGGAATGGTTTGGCCACCGACAAGTATGCTATGGGTTCCAATGAGGCTCTAGGTTCCACCATCATACTTTGCAGATAGCTAAGTGAAGACTGAACCACATGATGATGAGAAGGCAACCAAGTCTATGGATGATGCTGCCAAGGTCATTGGTGAAGCATGCAATGATGCAAAGGATGTCACTAGTGGTTCTGGTCCTTCCAACAAGAGAAGAGGTCTGTCCTCACTGAGGAGGACCATGTGGTTATGGCAGGCATGACTGAGGTAGTGAGGGATGTTGCTTCTGCTATCTGTGAGACTAAGGTTGAGGTGCTGAACCCTGATCTGTATGGTGTGGTGATGTACATGTCGGGGTTCACTAAGGAGGCTTTGATCTATGCTTTCTCCCATCTGGTTGACAACAAGGCTTAGGGTGATGCTTTTGTCAACATGACTGACTCTCATCGTGTCCTTTGGCTTAGGACATGGTTTGCCAAGCATTACTACATGTAGATGCATCTACATGCTTGTTGACTGATCTATCTTTTGTGGAGTGAAGCTACCAACCTACTGCTTCCTCCTCCTTTTGTGTAGTGACCTCTTTTGTGCAGGACAGAGCTGACTAGAACTTGCAACACTATGCTCCATTTCTTTTGGTTTGAGACAGCATGCTAGTCTCTTTAGCTAGTTACCTCATGGTTGGGTAGTATGTTTAGGTTGTAGGTCTGAGAGTGGCAAGTACCATGGTTGTGGGTTAGGTACTAGTAGCACATGCATTAGCTCTGTGATGATGTATTTGATCAATCAGTTACATTGCCTATGATGTCATGGACACTTGATCATGGTTGTAGTTATGGCCATGGATTTATTTCATGAGAATTCATCCATTGCCTTCTGTTGATTTCTATCTTCACTTGGCTGTGATATCCTATTATTCATACTTGCTATATCTAATGTTTTGCCTATTATGAAGTTCTTTCGCATTCATGCATGATTTGAGCACAACTCCATTGCCTTTATGATGACCTGATTCATTTGTGCATGATCTGAGCACTACTCCATTGCCTATTATGAGGTCCTCTTTGATTCTTGTATGATCTTAGCACAACTCCATTTATTTCTTCTTTCCTTGCTAATTGTTTCTATTTCAATATACTCACATTGTATTGTTGAATTTTACATCACCTAGGATTGACATTATGACTTGGTATGTTGTGTACTGTGGGCACCAAACTAGAGTGTTCTCCTCCTAGAGAGAATGCCATGCAAGTGTTAATGGCTTCAAGGGAGCCTGTTACAAAGGATACAAGATTGAAGAAGCTTTGGCTACATATCATAACCAAAAGGGTGTTCAAGGCCCTATTGATCAAGTCCCTATTGACTGCAAGGACATAAAAAATCAGACAAAATAATCTTCTCAACCAAGAATATCGGTATCATTGCCTAGTTCATTATTATCTTAGTTTTATTATACAAGTTAATCTAATCATTAGTTGTAATATTGAGCCCGTAAGGCTGTTGTGTGAGGAGATGTATTATGAATGGCTGGGTTGGACTATGGCTATGGTAACCTCACTGAATTCAATCTTGAGGTATTCAAACTCTAGTAGATGCAGCCAACCAAACAACTACATGTTCTTCTCTGCTTGTTAGCTCCTAGCTCATACATGCAACCAAACATGTGCTCTGCTCATCCTGTCCGCATTTATTCGGGTAACCAAACAATGACCACCTGCATGCATTGGGCCTATCCTAGTCCAGCCTAGATATTAGATGCGAGCTAGGCTACTATCGATGAAATATGGTCGGCAGTATACCGAGAGGTATGCCCATGGTAGTAGATGAATCAGCAGAGGTGCACGTAATAGGAACCGAATGGTGACATAGGCGCAGAGACAACGATTTAGACAGGTTCAGGCCGTCTGATCGATGTAGTACCCTATGTACTGTGTCTTTGGTGTATTGTATTGTATATGAGATGAATTCGAGGGGATCCCTACCCGCCTTATATAGTCTGGGGGGTAGGGTTACAAGTCAGTTTAGGCCTAGATCTATTTGACTATATGGTAAGTATTTACAAGGAATACGATATCTATCATATCCGAATAGATCTTCCTTCATCACCAAGATGTCTTCTGATTACCTTGCGATGCACGCCGACCAGAGCCGAGCACCATAGGCCTTGATCTTATGGGTTGGACCTCCCCTGGTGGTGCGGCCCATGTCCATTGCCGTGGATAGCTAGGGTTATACCCCCACAACTAGTCCCCGAGCGCCTTGTATCCGCTGAGCAACGCTGTCTTGAGCAAATTTGAGCAGTTTAACTTAGAGTCAAATAGTTATCTAGTAATCCAACCAGTTTAACTAGTAATACAAACAACAAAATGTAGTGCCGACTAGTTTAACTGGTATTTCGACTAGTTTAACTGGTAATCCAATCAATAAAATGAGGTGCCGACTAGTTTAACTGATGATCCGAGCAGTGGAAGTCGAAGCTTACTAGTTTAACTGGTACGTAGATCTCGGATTTAGCCAAGTAAGGCTTGCTAGAAGGATGTAAGGAGCTTAAGTTTAAAATTTAAAAAATTCTCCACCTTTGGTGAAGTGTACACACTTAGGCTTTGTTGGTGAAGTCAGATGATCATCATCCTTGACTTAGTCAAAGAGGATGTTAGTATCGATACATGTGCCGCTAGGTGCAATGTATACATTGTAGTCACCGAGCCTGATAGTAGGTGAAGAAGACACCTAGTGTTAGGATCAAAGAATATCAACGATTACTTAGTTGGAATAACCAACTCCTAGCTTAACCAAGCACACAGCTAGTCCCTAGCTTAGCTGAAAACCAATAAGGAGAAAAACAATACACTCACTATAAGGTGAAGTATACACACTTAGTCCCCGAGCCTACTGTAAGATAGAGAAACATCTTGTAACAGGATCAAAGAACATTATTAATATTGAGATCAAATAATATATTCTTAGCTTAGCTATGAAAATTACACTCATCACTAGGTGAAGTGTACACACTTAGTCCCTGAGCCTGTTGTAAGATAAAGTTGCATCTTGTAGCAAGATCAAAGAATTAAGTGTAGAGGACAAAGTCCCTGTGCTTAGCACAGGGCATATGGAGCCAAACTCGATAATATCGAGCAGTAAAACATGGAGAAAATAGAGAGTGCTTAGCACTTAGATTGCTGCAATAGATATACTTATCAAGGCCCCTGACGTGCTGCCCAAGATCAGCACCCTGATCCTGACAACATGGACCACCTTGATAGCACATATGACATGCAGCATTGGCAAAACATAGTAAGCCATCAAGAAAATCGACAGACGAGACGTTGCAAAATCCGATCGCCAAGGGAGCCCTCAGCTTAGCTGATGATGAAGCGATGGACAATCCAAACATCGAGAAGTCCCTAGCTTAGCTAGCAAGTCTCCAGCATAGCTAACGATGAAGTGATAGACAATCCGACCAGTTGGTTATAGAGAATCGAGCACCGAGCAGCCCAACCAACTGGTCGACAGCGAAGTGAGAGTCGAGTAGAAGTGAACGCTGAATAGTCCAACCAATTGGTCAGCGACGAAGTCATGAACCTAGCGGTCTGACCAGTTGATTGGCGGAGAAACCTGAAGGGCAGGTGGTGCAACCACCCAGACGATGATCCTACAATACAAATATATAGAATATGTAGTACATGATTTGAAGATAAAATATGTGAACTCGGTGATGAAGAAAATAGAGAGGAATTGATCAGGAGCAATGTATCTGTGAATTATATATCCTAAAGAGTAGTTTATGTTTATTTGGAGTTAATTCATATTTATATAAAGGAAAAAATCTTCGTGCTTAGCACTAGACATTAGAGTAAAATTTTGAGAGTGCTGAGCACTTAAATGGAGAAAAAATAAAGAGTGCTTAGCACTTTTGCCGTTGAAGAACATGGAGAGTGCTTAGCACTTAAACCGTGGAGAAAATGGAGAGCATGGAGAGTGCTTAGCACTATACCATGGCGAAATTGGAGAACCATGGTGAAAATTGGAGACCGTTGCGAAAATTGGAGACCGTGGCGAAATTTGGAGATCGTAGCGAAAATTAGAGAGCGTGGCGAAATTTGGAGATCGTGGCAAAATTTGGAGATCGTGGTGAAATTTGGAGACCATGGAGAAATTTGGAGACCATGGAGAAATTTGGAGATCGTGGTGAAAATTGGAGACCATGGCGAAATTTGGAAAGCATGGAGAAATTTGGAGAACATGGAGAGTGCTTAGCACTATACCATGGCGAATTTGGAGACCATGGCAAAATTTGGAGACCGTGGAGAATTTTGGAGACCGTGGAGAAATTTAGATATCGTGGCAAAAATTGGAGAACGTGGTGAAATTTGGAGAGCATGGAGAAAGTTGGAGAACATGGAGAGTGCTTAGCACTATATCGTGGCGAATTTGGAAAACATGGAGAGTGCTTAGCACTATACCGTGGCGAAATAGGAGAACATGGAGAGTGCTAAACACTATACGGACAAGACGTGGGAGGCATTCTATCCCGAGATGTTTGTGCACGCTTAGGAACATATGCATCACCGAGGAGCCACTGCCGATCGCCCGTGGTGCAGAGCGCTATTGCTCATGCATACTTGGGTGCTAAATCAAGGACAGGGCTGCTTTTGGGTAACACAGATGAGAACATGACTGGTTGGCGGCGATGAAATTGCCCAGCCCTCGAGCTTTTCTAGCCTGTTGCCATGGTGGCGGTCGCTGTTGTCACAACGTAGTTCTTTGCAATGGTCATCATCACGGTGCGGCGTGGCTTGATTATGACTCAGGAGGCTTGCTTAGCAGCTCTCTTGGCAGCTTGGCAGCATGGTGGCTCGAGCGGCTCGGTGGCACGGTGACTCAATGACTCAGTAGCATGGTGACATGGCGACTTGGTGGCACAGTGGCTCGAGCGGCTTGGCGGCATAGCAGCTCTATGGCTACGTAGAGTCATAGGCAAACAGGCGTAATCGGAGCCTGGCAGAGTCAATTTGCGTAGCGAGGCGAAACCCTTGAGCGTGTCCGACTGAGGTGAGAGCGCACTCGGCCGAGCCATTCGTATAGTTCTTGAGCCTGCCTGTCGGTGCTCGGGGGCTCGCTGGCTCCCTCAATAGGTCACTACGAGTAGCTCTCGGTCGGTACTCGAACATCACACGATGGTCGGCCAGCTTTTATTCTGAGCATCCGGCTAAGGCCTCTGGTGCCCGACCATCAGCATCCCTTGCACTTTAGGTGCCTCGAGCGGCGTTGAAGCCCCATGGGCCAGCATTAGAACCCTTAGCAATGCCCCTTCTGAGGGGTCCCGTGCCGTCATGCGGCTAGGTGGCATGATCTAATGAAATATCGGGAGACAGAGATGAGTACAGATGAACGGAATGAACACAATAGAAGGGATATGGGACATAGCTAGTAATAGGTGGATGGGTCCATTCCATTAGAGCCTTGCCGACCCCTCGCTCATTCCTCCTGCTCCATCCGTTCAGTCCTCGCCCCGCTCTATGCTACGGTCCACATTCACAGAGGGTAATAGGTGGTTATCTTAGTCGATCCTTTGGCATAGCCGAGCTACTGCTAGAGTTGCTCGGGTTTAAGGAGACAACAGTGAAGTCAAGCAAAGGAAGAAAGGTTAGGAGGATGGGACTTATCTTGGTTTTTGTTGTTACAGAGGTGGGTCGGCGAAGGAGGTTGGTAGGTAGGTACTGGCTCGAGAGATGGCGCTCCTAGGCGGATGGCTCGGCGATGGCCTTCCCTCATTAGGAAAGGTCAGAACCCACCTTGATTGGGTTGAACCCTTCTAGGGGGCCAAGTGTCTAGATGGAGGGCCTAGCCAAGCCATCACTACCGCTAGGAGTCTTGGCCGCCTCGCCAATGCTCAGTTAGTCAAGCACCACCGCTGCCTTGGCTGCTGCCTCCACCGACGCCATTCTTGTGTCATGGCTAGGGCCATCAGGAGCACAGGGGGCGATGAGCATGGTTGTTTGGGCGACATAGTCCTACTCACAGTCATAGGCTTGCTCAAAGCTGCTCTCAACAGTGATGACCCCCTTTGGGCCAGGCATCTTGAGCTTTAGGTAGGTGTAGTTGGGGATAGCCATGAACTGGCAAAGCACGATCGGCCAAGGAAGGCATGGTAGACGTCGAGGAAGTCAACCACCTTGAAGGTGAGCAGCTCCTTACGGAAGTTGTTTGGCTAGCCAAGGTGATGTTGAGCCAGATGCGTCTGAGGGGTACGACCTCCTTCCCCGGGATGATCCTATAGAATGACACCATGCTGGGGTGTAGGCTACTTTGTGAGATGCCCATCTTGTCGAGGGTGCTGGCGTAGAGTATGTTGTGGCCGCTGCCTCTGTCCATCAGCACCTTGGTGAGACGTGTGGTGCCCACGATCGAGCTAATCACATGTAGGTAGCACCCCGGATGAGGGACACGATTAGGGTGGTCCTCCTAGTCGAAGGTGGTGGCCATCTAGGACCAACGGAGCTGCATTAGAGCGGTGAGGGTGTGTATGGCGTTCAGCTCCTACTTAGTGATGCGGCGCTGTAGGTGGGAT
Organism: Miscanthus floridulus; assembly: GCF_019320115.1. Taxonomy (NCBI): domain Eukaryota; kingdom Viridiplantae; phylum Streptophyta; class Magnoliopsida; order Poales; family Poaceae; genus Miscanthus; species Miscanthus floridulus. Next base: position 17,188,997 of record NC_089580.1, read on the forward strand.
TCGTAGGCCTAGGATCCCCCAAAGATCATGAGGCAGCAATTAGCCTTAGGAAACTCGGTGGCGTCTTCTAGGGCGGTGTCCGCCGGTTCACCGGCCATAGGGGAAGGTTTCTAGGCCTTGCCCCGCTGGCCGAGGGTGCCATGGATGTAGCCCCTGATGGTGGCGCGGTCTTTGAGGAGGTGCTTTGCCTATCCCCCATGGAATGGGTAGGTGGCCTCGAGTGCCTTCTCGAAGTGTTGGGGGCATGCGCCATGCCTAGGGGGCTCAGGTCTGGTAACACGGTCGGCCACGGCCACCATCTCCTCCCCACAGCGCTTCCGGTCCTCGTTCCTCTTGCTACGACGGCGCTAGGATGAGGCAAGGTCATCACCGCCATCTCCACCACTACGGGCTAGGCCTTACTGCTGAAGTTGGCCTAGACAGCCTCCTCATCGGTGGCATACTACTTGGCGACATCCAGGAGCTCCCGCATCGTGTATACGGTCTCACGGCCGAGTACGTGGACAAGAGCCTCGTAGGTCATGCCATAGATGAAGGCGTTGATCACATCGGTGTCAATAATGTTGGGGAGCTCATTGCGCTTCTTGGAGAAGCACTGGATGTACTCTCGGAGGGTCTCGTTGGCCCTCTGCCTATAGTTATGGAGGTCCCAGGAGTTACCTAGGCGGGTGTAGGTACCCTGGAAGTGGCCGATGCTACTGGGCTCGAGCTACTTGAGGCAAGCTCTAGTCGAGCATGATAGAAGCAGGGGAAGGTACTAGACAGCTAAAAGGTCCTTGTATGGTTTTGGTAATTGAGTGACAACCTAGGTGGACTAATTGTATTTATATGAGATACACATGTGATTAGTCCACAGGTACATGTGTGTGAGCAACATATGCCATGAAGGTGAAAATGGCTTGGAGATGTTGCAAAGCTCACACATGTGATGATGAAGGAGCTCATTGCAAATGAGACATGACATTGAGTCATGTGATCAAGGTGAAGAAGATCAAGACATGACTTGGCTTGATGGACCGGTTGCAAGCGTGAAGGGCAAGTTGGAGGCTTTGGAGCGATGGACCACGTGGCGATAAAGCTTAAGCAAGACTTGGCGCCGATGGACGAAGGCAACGGTGAAAAGCAAGTGAAGTCAAGATCGATGAACCAACAAGAGATATGAAGTGGATCATATCATTGTTGATCGTGTTGGTGCATGTGTTGCATCGATATTGGAGGAGATGGAATGGAATGCGCAAGGCAAAGGTATAACCTAGGGTATTTCATTTCACCGATCATAGGTGTGTAGAGAAGTTTATGACCAGGTTTAGGATAGATAGCCATACTATCAAGAGGGGCAAACTTGTTTACATATCGGTCATCTAGTGCCACTCGAGTGATCTAACTTTGCATCATTGCTAGGATTGAGTGGCGTGGCAAGTTGAGTGGCTAATCCTTTAGAAAATGATTGTGAAAATGCTAACACACATACACATGGTGGTGTACACTTGATGGTGTAGGCACATTTACAAAGGAGATGAAGTTAGAGTTGATGTGGATCAACTCGGTGAAGGAACGGAGACAAGGGTTCGAAACTCCACCGGTGGAGTGTTTGCTTGTAGAGTGCGAACAGTTGGACGGTACCACCGGCGCCCTATACAGAAAAGATAGGGTCTCACAGAGTGGACCGGACGCTGATCACATAGTGACCAGACACTAGGGTCCTGTGTCCGGTCAGTGGCAGCAGAGTACGCGTGGCATCGGTCTTTGACTAGATGTTGGCGCTGAAAGTGACCGGACACTAGCAGGGGGCATCCAGTCAGGCTGAGGTACGGTGATGTAGGCGACGCAGAGAAGTTGGAGAAGGACCGAACGCTGATGCTGCGTCCGATCATGACCGACCGAACGCGTCCAGTCGTGACTGGAACCTTACTGGAAACGACCGAACACTGGTGTTGGAGTGTCTGGTCACTTTGAGCCGCTGCGTCCGGTCATCACTTGACCCTTTGAGATCGAGTGAATAATGTTTGAAGCCGATGATGTCTGGCAAGCATCGGGCGACCGGACACTGGGGTCCTACGTCCGGTCGATCTGACCGGAGCGTCCGGTCGTCCTGAAATTTGCCCAGTGAAGGGGTAACGGCTAGTTTAGCCCGTGGGGTTATAAATAGAAGGGGGTCTCGGCTATGGCTAGTGTTGAGCACCTCAGGGGACTTTGTGTCCATGCTTGTGAGTGCTTGGGAGCCCTCCTTCTCACATATACTTGATAGTGATCATTCGATTGTGTGAGAGAGCAATTCTAGTGCGATTACATCATGAGGTTGCATCGAGTGGGACTAGGTGATCGAGTTGCAAGCCGATAGTGCTTGTTACTATTGGAGGTTGTCACCTCCTAGACGGCTTGGTGGTGGTCTCTGTCGAAGCCTGCAAGAAGCTTGTGTGGTGCTCTGGAGAAGAGCTTTGTGAGGGGCATTGTGCTCGCCCCGCGGGAGCTATGAAGAGCAACTCTAGTTGAGCGTGTCATTGAGATATCCTTACTTTCGGGGTAGGTTCTTGCGGTGCCCGACGTGCAGGCTTGGTGGGTGATGCCAATTAGCCACCGAACCACCAAGTGAGCGGTCGACACAACGTAGACGTAGCGTGTTGGCAAGCACGTGAACCTCGGGAGAAAATTACCGTGTCAACCTTGTTCTTTCCATTGGTTTGCAATCCCCTTACACAAGCTTGTGATTACTTTTATATACATTGTGCTTGTGTAGTTGCTTTTGTAATTAGTTAGCTTGTGTAGCTCACTAGTTACCTTCTTGCTTGTGTAGCATAGAAGTAGCTCTCTTGCATGGCTAATTTGGTTTGTTTAACCTTGTTAGTCACTTTGCCTAGTTTGTGTAGATAAGTATTTGTGCTCTCTAATTTGGCATTGGTTGCCTTGTTATTAAGCATTGCTAGTGAGCTTAGTTGGATTTGTGCTTTTCTTACTAGCATGTGTAGGAGCTCCCTCATTACTTGAAATACTAGTGGCATAGGTTTGTGTGACCTTGCTCCTAGAATTGGTTAGGTGAGCTCTAGTTAGCCCGACACCTTTGTTGCTTAATTAGGATCTTTGCAAGGTGCTAGAGAACATAGATAGAAGGGTGTAGTCTTGGCTAGACCGATAGTTTTAATTCCGCACTTGTTTTGGTTAGTCGACGCGATTAAGTTTTAGAAACAACTATTCACCTCCCTCTAGTCGCCATCTTGACCCTTCAACAGCGAATTCAATGTCTGACCCCCGGCCTTCATGGCAAGGCAGTAGTCTTCTAGCCAATGGTCTAGGTTGGTCTCACCGTCATACTTTAAGATGTGCGTCGGTGGTCGAAAATGCCTAGGGTAGGGAGCCGCCCAGATCGTTGCCTCGAATGCCAAGGGGCCGAAATGATCCGGGGCGGCGCTGCTACCTCGTTGCTCAGGGGTACGGGACTATGCCTGAGAGTGGCGTCTGACCTTGATGGTGTCGTAGCTATCATGGTCATCGCCGATTCAATGGCGCATGGGGGGACGCCGAGGAGAAAGGTCGTGACCTCGCTCCCGCCGAGGCTTGGTACCCTAGATCCATAGCCGATCGGAGCTATTGCCAGAGGTGTCGCCACTGCTCCCTCCTGCTTATGGGGCATGAGCATCAGAGCGGTCCATGTTGGTGGTGGTTGTCGGCTAGGACGACGTGGAGAGCGTGAAGCAGCACTGGGCGGTAGAACTCTTGGCCTACTGCTCGACAGCGACATGGAGGAGCCACTTTGCCTCATTCAGCCACTCGTTGGTCTTCGGGTCCAGCGTGTCAAAGATGTCTTCTAGATGGTAGGCCACGCCGCCATGTTGTACGTCGCACGAGAAAAGCAGAGGCCACTGGGAGCCCCCGTGCGGGCATCATCGTCATCGCCGAGGGGGTGTGCGGCTCATTGCTAGGCAAGGCCCTGCCTTTGGCGCTTGAGCTCTCCCTCGACGGTCTCTAGGTCTACCTACCGAGCTCATAGATGATCCTCCTTCTTCTGAAGGTAGGTCACGCGGCTGTGGAGACTCTGGTCTGGTGGCATGTGCCTAGGAGCAGCCTCGGCAAGAACCTCGCCGTTGATGTGGTAGCACATGCATGGCAGGGCATAGTGGTCGATATCGCTAGAGTCATACTCTGAGTCGTTCCTCGAGAGGATCTCAAGGAAGATAAGCAGCGAGGGGATGTCGGTCCCGGCTGTGCCGGAGAGGATGGCGCTCCACGACGCCTCATGACTGATGAGGTGTTCTAGCTCCATCTGGAAGGACGCCACCACGTTCTAGATCCCAAAAGGTAGGTCCGAGAGATAGTACTAGGAGCAGTTAGGCAGCGAGAGCACCTCACCGGTGGTGATCTGGTGGTGGACGTTGGCCAGCATGTGAAACATCTGGCGACGATCTGACATGGTGGGGTTTAGGCCAAAGCCATGCTAGACTTGTCGGGCTAGGACCTTGAGGTCTGCTCCTAGAAGTCTCGGTGAAGGGGGTGATGCCGAGGGCTCATTGCTCACCGATAGCCCCGTGGAGTGGACGAAGCTCACCACAGCAGTCAGCGACATAGGCCAGGCTCCCAAAGTTGAAGGCCTGGCCCGGAGCGAAGGCATCGTCCATGATAGAGGACTCGATGGGGAAGCAGACACCGCCATTTGGGGTGGTGTCGCTTGCTTCGGTGACGAGGCGGGTGGCTCCAGCCACCATAGAGCCTAAATCACACTTATGCTGCCCCCTACCAGGCACGCCAGCTATCGCAGGGTCAGAACCGCCGCAGGCATAGTTGTTCGAGTTGGTGTCAGAGTATGGGTCTCCGGTGGCTCGGGTGGACTCAAGAACACAAGAATCACAGAGAGGACGTAATGGTTTATCCTGGTTTGGGCCAATCGATGCCCTATGTCCAGCAGCAGATGATCCTTACACTCAAAAGCACCCAAAATTGAGGGGTTACAACAAAGTGTAGAGAGAGATTTGGTAGGGGGTTAGCTCGGTGCTAATCCTAAGGTTATCTCACCGCCGGTGGAGTCTTTCTCTCGTCGGAGAGGATGAAGACGATGGGATGCGGTGGAGGAGCTCTCGGTGCCCCTCCTCTAGGTTGCTCTGCTATCAGTGCTGAGCAGGAGCAGATTGAATGGAATGGAGTGTCTTGGGTTCTCTTTCCCTTCTTCTTCCCTCCCTCCCTTAGGTCCGACCTTATCCCTTATATAACAAGATAGGTCGGGCACATGGCGGTTTGAGGAGATGAATCTACGGTCTACATGCACCGGAGTCTAGGAGGGTCTTACCGCGGCGCTTTATGGACCGTGGTGGTGCCGTGGAGCCGAAGAAGCCTTGGGCGTCGTCCGGCTGCTCTGTTCTGACACTCTGCGTGTCAGACTGTGTCGGCTTGGACCAGCCTCCCTCAGGTGGACCTTCTGAAGTCTTCTTGGTGGTGAAGGAGGTCAGCTCTAGGGGCTAACTGCGGACCTAGGAGCCGCCCAACCCCTGGAGGCCGAAGGAAGCTTGTCTTCTTGTGTCACGCCCCGCGCGTGACCCTGTCGCGGGAGTGGCCAGCAAGGCCACGCCTGAAGCGTGGCGTCTCGGAGCCTCCGAGCCTCGGTAGCTCGGCACTTGTCTTCTTGCGTTCGGGCCTTGGCTGGCGTCGCAAGCCAGGCAGGAGCCAAGGCCCGAGCTATGGCGTGTCGCCGATCGGGAGCCTTAGGCCCGGGTGAGCCCCCGAGCCCTGTGCAGGGGTTGCGCCGTGCCCAGGCTCGGTCAAGTTTCTTTGTCGGAGGGTGCGCGTGAGCGTACCCAATGGGTATAGCCCCCGAGCCCTGGATGATCCTAGAGGGGTCGGTCGGGAGGTCCTTCAGTTAGGAACCATTGATCTCAAGGCTTAACATACCTATATGTTAGGATCTCGTCGCTGTCGATCCCCCGGAACGAGCAGACAAGGGCATCCCACTTCATCCTTGCGAGTCGTGCACAGTGTGTCTGCGACCTCCGTCATTGCCCCGCTGGAATCGCGGCGGATCCCTTCACCGGGTCGCCGATCATTGCGTAATGCGGTTGTGTGTAAAAAAGTACACAATTTATTTCATGAATTTCATTTTATGTCTTCGGGGCAATACCGAGCAAGGGAGCGTTTTTTTTTTGTGCTTTAAGATGAGCTGTGCTTCCTCTGTCTCAAGTAAGATGATCTTATAAGATTTAAATTTTGTTCCAAAACATGAGCTATACTACCTTCAAAGTGGAAGTAAGATTCCCTTGATTTCCTATATATATAGCACTCCCAGTTGCAAATTATAAGTCATTTTGATTTTTTTGGTACATCGGTTTTGCTATGTATGTAGATACATAATATTAGATACATAGCAAAATTTATTGGATTAGAGGCCTTTAGACAAATTCTGTGTTTTTTTTTTTTTTGAAGAAAACAGAATAAGACATGGTGATGATTTGTGTTTTTTTGGACGAAAAAAAGATGAAGGCATAAATATAGCAGGTCGCACAGTCGCAGAAAACTCGAGCAATATGCACACCATTACAAGCGAACCATCCAAACTATCTCCCGCATGTACAAGTGAAACACCAACCGTGTCATGTCAACGGCGAAACACGCGCCAGGCTGTGGAGCGCCGACCAAGCAAACTGACGCGCACGCGGGGGCAATGCAAAGCCGCGCCGCCGCCTACAAGAACGCCTTGCGCAGCGCGACGGCGGACGCGACGGCGACCCCGTAGAGGAGGATGAAGATCCCCGTGACGTTGATGAGCTTCATCTCGGTGGTGGAGGCGGCCGCGGCGCTCTTCTCCACGAGCCCCGTCTGTGCGGCGCACACGGCGAGCATGAAGATGGCCAGCCCGGCCATGACGTGTGCGGGGACCGCCGCGGCGCGTGTGTCCGTGTGGGCGCCGGGCAGCCAGAAGGTGACGAAGCCGAACAGCCACTGCAGACCGAAGAGCGAGATGGCGGTGATGCCGAGCCAGGAGTGGAGGCTCATCAGGTCCGGCGCCACCGCCGCGTCATGGTACTTGAACGCCGCGTACACACCGAAGATGCCCAGGATGAGCCCCACCAGGTGGATCAGCATGTGCGCCATCTTCTGCGTCCGGTGGTCTATATGCGGAGGGATCGTCGAGTATGCCAGGATCGCTGCAAAGATTTGGAATTTCACTGTCAGCACGCAAAAATGACTATCGTTTAATTTCAGTATGTTTAATTTTCAGCGTTTGACCAATGACTATCGTTGCATCTATCTGCAACAACAGCAAATGGCTCCATAACCGGACAAATTTTGTGACCTGAGCTGCTATCATGCCTGTAATAATCTTCCCCGGGAAACATAATCATGGTGCAGTGCTGCTACACTGATCGTCGTACGTGCTTGGCAGGAAAACGTAGCGATCAGAATGGTCATTATCGGGAAATTCCGACTAGACTGGCGCTAAGACACGCACCAAACACACTGATTGACACTTGACGACGAGCTCGTCCATTGCTTTTTGCTGCCACCAAACCCCCCGACTAGTGCTAAGCTACAGCACCTATCGTCAGCAGGTCTAAAGTTCAGGGACCAGTACTACGTGATCGCCTTCTTGACACACAAAAAGGAATCGCGTGGCCCATTTCGACAAGGACAACTACTGCATCTTGTCATCTTCATGGGGGCTAGCTTTCGGCAATGGTTCTGCTCAGCCGTCGTGTCGAATAAACATAAGTAGCCTCTAAAAGTTTCATTCCAGGGCAGTTATCATAGATGCAATACTCAAATAATGGCATACTTTGAAGCGATTCCATGATTGTATTAGGTTGGAGTTGGACATACCTTCTCCAATCAGAAGAATGAACCCCCAGGACATCACAAATGGATGAACCTGAAAATGGTGTCAAGTCGTGAATAATTATCCTTCAAGATTTCCATTTTTTTTTCAGCTGATCTTTCATCCGGTTTATTAATTGGAAGATGAGCTCCTACTCGTACCACCAAGAACTGAACAAATTAAAGGTGATGAACCTGAAGAGAGGAAACCGATCGTAATATAACACGTACATTGAAAATCTGCTCGGGGTCCTCGGACTGTATGTTGATGCCGCCCCGGTAGTGCAGCAGCCAGACGAGCATGAGCACGGCGGTGGTCAGGAACAGCACGTGCGCGACCATGCCCACGCGCGACGCCAAGATGGAGTGGTGTTGGCTCCCGTGCGCCATGGCTGCCGCCTGCTACCTAGAGCTCGCGCTCTCCTCCGCCGCCAAAAGAAGACACGATCGATCGATCGGTCGGTCGAGTCGTTTGCAACTCGCAAGCAGTAGCGACGAGAGGAGTGGAGGCAGGGGCTGTTGGGGCTAGTAGTTTGATCTGTCGCTGCAGCCGTTTCTGCATGGTAGAGCTGGTGGTTTTAACGAGCCCGCGACGGCAGGCGACGTCGCCTGCCTGGCCCGGGAATCTGAGGTTACACTGGGGTGGTGGTTTTGGGTTTGGTATATCACCCAGCCGGGTGTTTAAGCAAGGCATCCATCGGCCTCTATGTCCAGCAACTCCTGGCTTTGCAAGAGAGCAAGTAATCTTGGACAATGTGCAGGCCGAGACCGTACACATGGCCGTGACATGCATGAACAACAACAAAAAGATTTACATGTATGGCCTTAAAAAAATATGTCTTCCATCTATTGTTCTAAATTTTTTTTGAACTTAGGCCCAAAAACAAAAATCTCTTCCTTTCATAGCCTTCCGTCCAATTCAAGCTATTGAAGGTGTTAAATGTCGAGTAAAATGACCATTTACCCTTGATGAAAAAATAAACTGCAGAGTATCATGAAGCTATAAAGTTATAGACCCCATCGAGAGCTAAAACTTTCATATATAAAGTATCTCCATTTGAAACCAGATAAGAAAGATATGATTTTCCAATGCGACAAGTGCATGTACGCGATTAATATACTGCTAAAATTTGTTTAATTTTTTGAGCATCTCAATGACCTTAAATTAAAAAACTCAAAACTATAAAGTTGTAGATCTCATCGAGAGCTACAATTTTTATATAAAAAATCATCTTCAACCGAGAACGTATGAAAAAGATACAATTTTTGTGCTGAAACTTTATTCTTTCGCCACGGGTAAAATTACCATTAGACGGAAGAGATTTTCGTTTTCGAGGGGAGGATGTTTGATCGGAATAAATATAATTTTTTTTATTTCTATTTTATGATTGACCAATATAAACATAAACAACTTCAAATTGGACTCATTTCCCCTCAACAAATAAAGGCTTGGGCTAAAAAAATCCTACCTAATGGGGAAGTCGTTGGCGAAGTCACAAGGCCCTCCACTTTTCATTATAAAACCGATAAACTAGAAAAAGATGGATTGTTTTGCGAAAGAATCTTTGGATCCATAAAAAGCGGAATTTGTGCTTGTGGAAATGGGGAGCAAGTACTCAGCAGAGATATCTACAGGCTCGGTCATCGCCAGGTAAGTTCAAAAAAAATAGAGTCATAAAAGAAAGACACATTTTTAAGGCCAAATAAGTAAATATCTCAACAACAAACAGTTACTTCAGGGGTTTGGCTGATAAAGAGGTAATCGGGCTACCTTTTTATCCGCATAAATGGCAATAGTGATGACAGGAGATTGCATCGCATATACTACTCCCGATGATGGGCCGCTGCGCAGCAAGGAATCCGGAGTAATTAATAAAAAAAATATTAAGGAATTAAAGGTAGTTCTAGTCTTGTCTAAATGAATGAACTACAGAAAGCTCGTAGAAGAGTTGGTTTAACTGCCATAACTATGATAAAATATTTCTGAGATGTTAATAAGCAAGACGTACTTTCATTCATCGATAATATCTTTCGTTTTGTTCAAGCACGGAAGTATCCGCCTTATTAGACAGAATGCTCTCTGTAGTGTCCAAAATTAGGTTATTTGCAAGAAAGAATTACTTCTACCAAAAAGGATCCACTTGTCCTCGTCCCAACCATTCTAAAAAAAGAGAAAACCTTCTTATCCCTTTGGCCCTCTCATCTCCACCACATCGCCTTGCAGCTGCCACTCTGTCCGTCCCGTCCCGAATGCGGATGCCACTCTGCCTCATTGTTGTGGCGCCTCCCATCCGGTGGCGCTCGATCAACCCCGTCGCAAGCACTTCTCGCCCCTTCCCGTCGCGCGCGCAGGTGCTGGTGGTGCTTGCCCGCTCGTCGCACGCGCCGCCCGGCCGACCGAGCCAAGAGCGGCGCTGGTGTGCACGCGCGCCACTGGTGCTAGTGCGCGTGTTTTTGAGGACCTAGGAACCCAGGATAAGAGGGTGATGGGTTGGTCCTGCTTGTGCCTTGGGTACAAGTGGGGTGTGTATTTTCGGGGTACCCTGCTGGGGGCATTGATTCACGAATCACCGGACGATCTGGTACGGCTTGTTTCGTGTCTAGCACCGTAGTAAGAACTGAAGATGAAAGATGGAAGATGGAAAAAGGAAATCTGATTGCTTACCACTTGTTTGAAAGTAGCACATGTGCTTACATAGAATGGTTAGTTAATGAACCAATGTGGCTATTAATAAAAAATCGAATATAAGGACACATGCTTAGTAATACTTCCCGCAGATGTAATGAACCCACAAGCCAGATAGCTTTGCATATCCTTGGTCCTCTTGTCGCGTAAGTCTTGCTGAGTATAATTGAGTAATCAGGGTTTTATTCCCCCTGTTGCTGGTGATAGGTGGAGGCTAGAGCTGACCTTTGTGTGTGGATTCCTCTTGGTGAGCTCAGAGAGGATTTACTTTATGCTGCGATCATAGTCTTTATTTATAACTCTCACTAAATGTTTTCTAAATAACAATTTTATAATCTATTGTCACAGTTTATATATCAATAATTCATCATGCCATGATTAGATAATTATTTCCGCTGTAATTCTAATCACATGTTTATATTCCGCCGTTAATTAAATTGATCATAACTCTGATAATATGATTATATTCCGTTGTTATAATAATAAATATTATACTCTGATGTTGTATTAAAAGTGATGTAAGAAATGATTAAGAATGTTGTAAGTTTTATTCTCTCATTTGTGATCCTGATGTTAAAATGTGGATTTTTTGTTTCTCCCTCGAGATGTGCTCGACGAAACCGAGTAATTTAGTGTTCGCCCCAGAGTGCTTAGTGTCTACGGAAGACGAGCACTCCTGGGAGGCATTAGATTAGGCGGTTCTGCCACAGGTGGTATCAGAGCGTAAATGAGGAAATAAAGCTTTCAAAATCTTTTCTAAAATAAAAATTGACAACAAATTCTTTCCAAAAGAATAGGATGTTTGTATGCGAAGTTATATAAGTAGCCCTATTACTATGGTTAAGTATCCAGGATAGATGACACTTTACTGACTTAGATAGATTTAATCAATTTTTCTGCAGGTACACTGACTCGAGCATAGTTCGATAATATCAACTAGCTATAGGGAGAGAACGATGTGCCAAAAATCTCAGAACGGTTGCCTTATATGTTGGCAATAGCGGAAGGACGTATAGGACTTGCATTCACGCATATCCTGCTTGTGCATTGTAGTACTCGTATTACATGTAGATACGCCATTCATAGGTGTCACGCGTGTCATGTTGTTCATGACTGACTCGTTCCTGTTCTAGAGTTAGATCTGCACTGTGGCTTCGTGCTCCGCATTAGCTCGTGGTTCACGCCTGTCGTGACCCACGGCTCCTCATACCCCATTCTACGCTCTTGTAGGACACCTACCCTACAGTCGTACTAGTCAGTAATAGCCTCGGACATCGCTCGTCTCGAACGCATGGAATTTGGTCGATTCGTCATAGTGATCCTGTGTAGGAACCCTGGTGGACCGTGTCAAGACCACTGAATGCTCCGCCTTTATAATTAGAGCCTGGCTTAGCCATTGGTATCACCACTCGGCGCACTTTAGCTCGCTTAGCTTTTCCTTTTAGCAAGCTTTTCGCTCAGCCTTCCTCACCACCACCGCCAGAGATGGTAGAAGCCTGGGTTAGTAGTTACTGCCTAAACATGGAGGGTTTTCCTAGAATCTTGCATGCCACCCTGCAAAAGATTAGAGTTAAAGATCGTCCCGAGTATGAGGGCCATGAGTATGAGGACCATGGCACCGAGCGGTGTGAGGTTACCGTCTACATCGGGAAGAGTGAAGAGTTCCCCGACCTCACTGAAGCCTAGAGTGTGACCGAAACCGGGTTTCACTTCATTGACACCTACTAGGTTGTGGCCCGCAAAGCCTTGCGGTACCTCTGCCAGATATATGAGGAGCCCATTGCTCGTACCCCCATGCGGTTCTTTCCACCTTTGGACAGGAATCGATGGGCATGGAGGGCTCACATGGAGGCTTTGCAAGGGCAGGATGCGCAAGAAGATAGTCCAACCGTGGTTCACTTGACCACATACATGCTTGCTCTGGATGAATAGTATGACCGGCAAGCTTTGGAACTAAGGATCTACCTCCGTCGAGCTGAGGAAGCTGAGATCTTCACCCGGATGCTCGAGGTGCAACTTGCTGAAGCGCATGCAGTGCTGCAGCTGCTGAGAGCCGAGAGACTGCTATGTCGAAAGCTCTGAAGAAGGCTAAAGATTAGCATGTCCATCAGCTGTGGGAGGCCTATCTTGTCACCAGGGCCAAGCGGAGGATGTTGGCTGCTGAAAGGCAAGATGCTCCCATCTTGGAAGGGATCCCTATCCACCCACCAGAAAGAAGAAGAACTGGTGTTGCAGCATCGCCAGCACCTCCACCCTCGAAAGTGTTAGAAGTCGAGCCCTTGATTCCTCTCACTCAGCCATTGCCACAAGAAGATGTAGATTAGTTGCCTTGGGATATTGTACCCGTAGTAGTAGTGTTTTTTGTTGCTGTCCTTCGGTATTATACACTTGCCGTTGATTTCGTCCATAGTTGTTGAGATTGTCCGACCATAGGTGAATGTTGTGTCGTGAATGGGAGCCTGAATGCCTATACGTTGTACCCGGATAAGATCGTTGGAATGTGCATTTTGTTTATTTCGCTATGTTTATTGCGTTCATCTACCTTAAGTTTTGTTAGATGTGCTTAAAGTTTTCAAAGACGATGTTAGGTGGATTATAAGAGAAGTTGCCATTCAGATATCAGCAAACCAGTTGTCATTAGAGAACATAGGACACTGTATCGACTAATTGTGGATGTCCCAGCAAAACACTTAAATCTCTTTAAATCAAATCTGTTGTTGGATTTGAATTCCTTATCCCTTGTTGTAAAGGGAACCTGTGTTGTTTGAATTTTCCCTCGCAATACTCCCCTTATTATGTGGTCTATGACCCCACCACCTTCATGGCATGTAAATTGGTAGTAGTTGCCTGGTTAATAGCTTATGGTGCCATGATGAAATAGAGGGCTCCTTGTGGAACAACTGCCACATGGTGACGCTGCTCAGCATGCGCTGGTATCAAGGTTGTTGACCAAGTACCTTTACCAAGTTATACCACCATACCACTTTTGCTACAAATAATTTCCTTGGAAATATTCAGGTGTCCAAATGGGAAATCCACAACAGGTTGATGATATAGTGTTCTCTCAAGGTAAGCAAGAGAAGGAGGTTTTGGAGGAAGAAAGTATGATATGATCTTAGTTTACATGAAAGACAGATGTGGTCAAGTAAAGGAAAGAAAAAGAAGAGTAGTAAGGGAAGTTAGCCTTGAATAGTCAAGAGTAATTATAAAAGCCTAAGTGGTTGTCATGTCCCAAGCCATGTGTTTATTTGACCGCGCTACGCATGTTGGGTCATTTTGTTGTGTGCCTTGCGAATGATGTTTGTATTATGTCCTTAGCTCTTCGTTCTCGCGTGGCCGTAGCATCGTGCCATACTAGCCGTCTTTGTGCACTGTGCGTTTCTCCTTTTCCCAGCATTCGGTCGGCTCTCGACTCTCACGCCTCGTCCCCATACTGGACCCCCCTTCCCCTTTCTCTTTTCTCTTGAAAACATGGTCACCCGCATGCCTGCCTTGTTGAGCAGACCCCCTCTCCTCTCCTCTCCCTTATCTTCTACCCGCTCGCGCAGGAAGCACACCATGTTCGACCTTATCTCCACTACATGACCCATCTATGTACCCTATCCATGTTGCCTCCACATCCAGTGTGTTGCGCCCCACCTCCATTCGCCGCTATAAAATACCCTTGGTCATTGCTCTTCTTCTCCATCCCCATTTTCCTCGCATTCGAAGTAGAGCTAAGAAATCTAGTCATCATCCGAGGAGCTAGGTTCGTCAGTCTGAGGTGATGGTGTAATCTGAGAAGAAGAAAGGATCTGGTCTCCAAAGAAGTTCAAGTTCACTTTGGTTAGTTGGTCTTAGGATTCCCGATGTTTGACTTCTCAGTCTCCTATTTCTGGATCTGTTGGAGCTACGCCATGTTTTGGATAATTATTATCTTATTGTTTCTCCATTGTCCTCATCTATCTCGACTTCTAGATCAAGTCTCAGTTGTATCAAGTTGCTCTTAACCATGTATCCCTAGATCCCCGTGTGGTTTAGTATTCGAAGTCATGACCCAGTTTTATGGACTCGAATAAACGTCATATTTAGGGATGTCGAATGACGATTCTAGCGAACGGTTTGTTATATTAGATTTAGCATAAAAACAACTTTTATAAATAAAATAAAATCCATTAATAAATAGAATGATATATATACTCACATGTTTATTTTGATAGGCACGCTCAGTTGAAAAGTTTTAGTCTAGTGACATGTTTATGTTTACGTATAGACTCATTTTAGTTCCTAGATAAATTGCTAACGTACCCACGACAGCTGTCGTCCTGACCGCTTGAATCACCCAAATTATTGCGTCGCGCCACGCTGTCAAGTCGATTGCTTGCCCTTTCTTTTCCCTATCTACTTCTGTGCTGTGTCGTAGCGCGTGGAGCATTTGTCAACCCTACTACTGCCGTGTACTGCTTTGCTTGGGGACAGTGCGCTGAAAGGCACAGAAGGTTGGGCGTTTGTTTTAGGCAGGGATAGGTCACATGGACGACAGAGTGGTGGAGTGTGTGGGCAAGCCCCATGTCACTGTTGGCACATGCGGTCCTCGTCCTCGAAAGAACCTCGTGTCGCAACTCGCAAGCATGCGTGCATGCACCAGGAAGGGATCAAAGATCAACTCCCTGCACTGCACCTAAAGGGATGATGAACCCCCACAAAGAGATGAGCTACACAGTAGTACATGGTACAGGAAGCAAGCACGCACCATCGGCCCACCGCTAGAGCTACTCACCTAATTGACATGAATGCGTCGGACAGATGGACGGATGGGAAGCATAGTAGCCACCGGTCCTCACCGCAGCACTGATTCATCACGATAGGGGTGGGTGGGTTTTGTCGCTTCACATGAGGATTTGCTTTGGGGGTGATGTTCGGTATTCCCTTAGGATTGCATGTGGCCCTACTCCTACCATGCCTTGTCCACTTCTTGTCTGTACGTGCACCGGCACCGGCACTATCCATGCTGTGCCAAGCTACTGCTGCTGTCGTGTACTCTTCCTTGCGTCCTTTTCTCTATGAGTGCTTTAAGGATGGTTGGCTGAACTACTGGAGTGTCGTCCCTCTTTTCCCACTCCTTGCCCATTTCCCTGCTCCACTACGTTGTGTTTCATGCCTCTGTTCGTAGCACCTTCCAGGCATCTCCTCCATTTTGGTCCTCACTATGGCCAGGTGGCCGTGCCCTAGTCCCGTGCTAGGCCTACTGCTCCTGTTCCTTCATGTAGCATCGGCGGTGCTCCACCTCCAGCATTGGCGCCCCTCCTCTTCCATCCCCGCCACACTGGACTCGCTGCTCTGCTGCACAGCACCGTCCCTTCCTTCCCTGCTCCAGACCGTGTTGCCCGTGTCGCGTCATCGTAGCCACCTCGGAGCGCCATGGCCACCGTCATCGCCTCCGCGCCATGGCCAGGCGAGCTGGTTGTGGTTGTGCACCTTCCTGCGCCGCTCCTGGTTGTAGTCCCACAGCATGCTCGAGCCCTGCGTGCTCTGCACCACCACCTCACCGTGCCCTACTGTGCCCCCAGCACCACTGTCGCGCATAGCTCCGCCTCGCCAGAGCCTCTATTGCCAACACCTCGCTCTCTCTCTCTCAGCACCGCTATGGCACGTCGCCCGTGCCTGCGGTCGCTGATGTCCCCTTCTCTTCCTCCTCGCATCGGAATCACTGCCCTAGCTCCTACTCCCCCCTGCTGCTAGCGTATGTGCCGCCTTGGCCTATTTCCCGCTCCCCGGCCACGCCGTGTGCCCTAGGCTCATGCTCGCCTCATGCCGAGCTCTGCACCACCTCACCTTGTGCTCGCCATTGGCCACATCCGGGTCGCCGAGGAGCCACGCCGCGGCTAGGCCGGGCACGGGCGTGTCTACACACCTCCCCATGTGGCTCACCGACGGGTGGTCCACCACGCCGTTGCCGCTGGTCCGTGCCTTTGTGTCATGCTCTTCTTGGGAGATGGTAGAAAAGGGTATGAATCCAAGCAGAAAGTTTATACAGGGTCCCTATTGCTAAATACTAGACTCACGTAAATAGTACGGTAGTACCACGGATTAATTTAAGGAAAGCTTGGGGCCTTCTTGCAAATTTACCACCGCCGCCGTGTTGGGCCGCGCTCACCATGCGTGAGCTGGCCTGTTGGGCCGCTAGCCGCACGCCCCACCTGGGCCGGCCTGCCCTCACGTTGGGCCGGTCTGTGGCCACCATGCCTGGGCCGACTTGTGCCGCTCATCCGCCTGGGCCGCTGTGCCATTAACCGTGCTGCTGGGCCGCATCTGGCCAACGGGCCGCGTGCATGTCTCTAGGCCGAGCCAGGCCAATGGCCTTTAGTTTTTTGAGCACTTGTTAAATTAGTTTTAAAAATAAACTCGTAAAATCAATATAAAATTTTGTAGGTGTCCAAAAATTATGAAACTAGTTTTCTTGAGTTCCTAAAATCATGATATACATGTTAGTATATTTTGTTCACATAGTGTGATAATATTCTTGGAAGCTATATAATTAATTTAAGATACTTAATATGGTAAAAATATAAACTTGTAAAAATTGTTGTGATAAATTGGTAACAGTGTTGAATCTGAAATTTTTGCAGTAGGCTCCTAGCAATATTAGGTACTCACTATAATTTTTGTAGCTCCAGAATAATTAGTTTACTAGAGTAGTTAATGATGTCCTATTACGAATAAAGATTAAATTGATAGAATGAAATAAAGAAACATCTTGGTTTATATAACTAAAATAATTGTTGGGAAACAACTTCTTTTTCAACAACATGGATATGTAGCCTAAGTACGGTCATCGTCAAAACCAGCTCGTTAGCTTGAGTGGCGTAAATTGTATTTTACGAGTCATGATTGCAGTCGATTAATTATATCTTTGCATTGCATCGCATTGCAAATCATATAGGTACGATGATGGATCAATGGATCAATTGAAGGATGATTGGGAATCCAAAGATGGTGTAATGGTATTCTCTCCAGGAGATGATGCAATGGGCTTTCTATTCAGATGATGGTGGATGATCTGAGGATGCAGATACTAACTTTTTAATATATATCTTACCTAGGCAAGCCCCAATGCATAACCCCTACTTTTCTATAGTTTAAATTATATTTGTCCATTAAGTTTTAAGGAGTTGATTGAAACCCACTTGCATATACATATCTTTATCCTATGAGTCTTACTAGTATGATAGGATCGTATAGATTGCTATGCTACAGGACTCCGGTAGAAATCGAGTGATTGCCTATCACTTGCGAGAGATAGGAAATATATTATTGGATTATTATCACTTGAAATATATAAAAATGGTGGAAAGGAAAATGGTGATCGGATAGGGATATGATTTAGGTATTGGTGGGTGTAAGAGTTTGTGTCGCCGTGGACGTGGGGCATGGCTTGGTTACACTGCTTTCCCTGTCTGTGTCGGTTAAGGACCAGCCATTACATAAGCCATCGAGGCAAGTCACAGACTTATTATCCCGAGCATATACTTGGGTACGGGTGCTTGGAAGATTTGTTGCTCTCTTATCGTGGGTTTCAGCTCTTTCTGGACCAACTGTCAGGGTTTCTTTTTGGTGGAGGAGGTCCTTGCACCACACTGAGTCTGGGACTCAGGGGTGGGGCTTGGAGTCCTAGTTTGGACGGGGACCTAGGAACCCAGGATAGGAGAGTGATGGGTTGGTCCTGCTTGTGCCTTGGGTACAAGCGGGGTGTGTATTTTCGGGGTACCTCGCTGGGGGCATTGATTCACGAATCGCTAGGCGATCTGGTATGGCTTGTTTCATGTCTAGCACCATAGTAAGAACTGACGATGGAAGATGGAAAAAAGAAATCTGATTGCTTACCACTTGCTTGAAAGTAGCATAGGTGCTTACATAGAATGGTTAGTTAATAAACCAAAGCAGCTATTAATAAAAATCGAATATAAGGATGCACACTTAGTAATGCTTCCTGCAGATGTAATGAACCCATAAGCCAGATAGCCTTGCATATCCTTGGAGTCTTTTCTTTCCTCCTATCGGGTAAGTCTTGCTGAGTACAATTAAGTACTCAGGGGTTTATTCCCCCTATTGCAGGTGACAGGTGGAGGCTAGAGCTGACCTTTGTGTGTGGATTTCTCCTGGTGGGCTTAGAGAGGATTTACTTTACGCTATGATCATAGTCTTTATTTATAACTCTCACAAAATGTTTTCTAAATAATAGTTTTATAATCGGTTGTTACAGTTTATATATCAATGATTCATCATGCCATGATTAAATAATTATTTCCGCTGTAATTCTGATCACATGTTTATATTCCGCCGTTAATTAAATTGTTCATAACTCTAATAATATGATTACATTCCACAATTATAATAATAAATATTATACTTTGATGTTGTATTAAAAGTGATGTAAGAAATAGTTAAGAATGATGTAAGCTTTATTCTCTCATTTGTGATCCTGATGGAAAAATATGGATTTTCGGGGTTCTCCCTCGGGGTGTGCTCGACGGAACCGAGTAATTTAGTGTTCTCCTTGAAGTGTTTAGTGTCTAATGGAAGACGAGCACTCCTGGGAGACATTAGATTAGGCAGTTCTGCCATAATCTTGATCTTTAAATGAGAGGTATGAATTAGGGTTTCAGGGATGATCTAGGGAGGGGGGTAGGGGCTACTATATATAGGTCGAGGCATCAATTTTGGACCCTTGGATCAAACCGACTTGAAAGAACAACGTAGATGCAATCTAGGAGGCGGTGGAGAACCGACATTCGAAGGAGGGGCTGACAGGTGGGCCTAGGGGGCTAGGTGCCCTACAAGTGGGGACGATCATCCACATGGTAGCCACCTGCCCTCCGCTTTGGTGGTTTGCCTTCTTGAGTCTTCTAGAATCTTCCCACATCAGTTTCGCTGTGGATAAACATGATTTGCTTTGACGAATAGGCCCTCCTTGATGGTTTTCTGTGTAAATCCTCCTACAAACCTGTGGAATTTATTAGTTTAAACCCCTAGACCTATGTTGGTGATCCTTTTTATGTATTTATATAAGTTATGTTGATGGTTTATGATTGATGTTAATGATCATCAACAATCTACCATAGAGCATTGTTTCATATCGGGATAGGATATTCACAAGCACCTTGTGGCGTGAGCTATTTCGCTTGACAAACACCCAATTATCGATGAGTTCATCATATCATCCATAGATAGATGGGTAGACCGAAAGACTCAACCAATGCTTGGAAACATTCTTGCGATGCTCTATCAGTTCTTGTCCCAAGCTATGGAG
This sequence comes from Miscanthus floridulus, assembly GCF_019320115.1. Taxonomy (NCBI): domain Eukaryota; kingdom Viridiplantae; phylum Streptophyta; class Magnoliopsida; order Poales; family Poaceae; genus Miscanthus; species Miscanthus floridulus. Next base: position 17,208,763 of record NC_089580.1, read on the forward strand.
CCAGTGGTTGTCTATTGTGGAATTCTGGTACAACACAACATTTTCACACTGCTTTGGGGTGATCTCCCTTTCAGGTGTTGTACGGTCACTCACCAAAATAGATGGGTGTGATCAACCCTACTGATTGTCACTCCTTAGATCTAGAATAGTGTCTGCTTTTGGTGTAATCTTCTCATTAAAATCATCAGGCATAATCTGGTACGAGCTTAGTTGAGGATGAAACAATAGGCAGATAAGAATTGATCGAAGAGATAGTTTGAGGTTGGCGATCTAGTATATCTAAAGGTTCAGCCATACATATAGTCTACTGTTGCTCAGAGATCAAACCAAAAGCTCAGCTACCGGTTCTTTGGCCCATTCAAGATCATATCTCAAGTTGGTGAGGTAGCATACCGGTTGGACTTGCCAGAGGATGCTAAGATACATCCAGTTATCCATGTGTCATAGCTCAAGCGACATTTGGTGTTAGATGATCAGGCAGATTCAGACATCTCTGCTTTGCCTTTAGATACTGAACAAGTGGTCAGTCCTCTGTAGTTTCTTGACTCCAGGATAGTTCGACAGGGAGCTTCATCGATCTTGCAACTATGAGTTTCTTGGTCTAGCATGCCATCATCATTTTCTTCTTGGGAGGAGATTAATGACCTTAGGAGGCGATTCCCAAAATCACCAGCTTGGGGGCAAGCTGAATTCCAAGAAAGGGGGAATGTCAAGTACAAGAGGAGATCACTAAAGGTGGGGTGAAGTTCTGAAGAAGTGTCGAAGTCTGATAGCATATTCTGATGGTTGTCTTGGCAATACACCTAAGGAGTAGTTGTTGGCTAATGGGTCAAGGTCGGTTGGGAATGTTGGCCCAGTTTGATGTGTATATATGCCCCCATCCTGTAACTGAATTGGTTATGCGTTGATTGAATGAAACTTTGAACTGGCTCCTAGCCATTTGTCTGAATCCTATTCCCCATTTTAGTTTTTGGTGTTCTTCCTAGATTCCTCCCAAATCTACTTCCACTCCAGTTATAGTCAGGATCTTGATCCAAATTCTGACATCAAGTGAACATGCAAATCATGACATGGTGGTGTAACGAACTATCGGTGTTTTCAGACCACCGACGAGTAAATTTGTATTTGTGCGTCTAGCTCGGATGGTGTGCTCAGACGACACAAGGGTTTATACTGGTTTGGGTAGAACGTCCCTATGTCTAGTTCGCTGCTACTCATGTTACCAGCACTTGGTTTGTAGTCGGGATTATAAATAGGTGAGAGAGGGAGAGGATCCTAGGTCTCTAGTGGAAGGAGTGAACGAGTGCTAAGAGCTCGCTTGTAGCTCAGCCATGTGCTCATGTTGTGCTCTTATGTTTTTGATCCCCCTTCTCTCCTCCATGGGGTGCCCTACTTTCCCTTTTATTGATGAAGGGAAAACGCGGGTTACAGAGGAGGAAAAGTAGAAGAAAGAGAGAGAGAGAGAGAGAGAGAGAGAAGGCTTCTAGGGTTGTCGAGTCCTTCTCCTTCATGCGGGTCTCATTGATCCTGTAGATGTCAACTGGGATGGCTCCATGTCGCGGCCCTGTTCAACACTAGCACCATGCGTAGGCATCATCTATCGATCATGGCATTCCACTCCATCTCAGCGGACATCGTGGTGAACTGACACGCCTGTTAGCGTCCATACGAGGATTTGGCAGAACAACATCAGCACATCCGACACTGTTCTTGATGTGAATCCCCAGGTATGGCCCATCATAGCCATAGGTTACATCGAGGCATGTCAGCCTCTTCCCTAGCATTAGAGTTTTGACCTAGGCCCATACACTTGGACCTGGAGTGGTTGGCGGCGGTATGGGTCTCCGTCGGATGAGACAGAAACCATGTCCTTGAGGTCAGGCAAGACGGAGCCCACCACCTTGGGTGAGATAGAGCCCACACCCAAGGGGTTAGGCGAGATGGAGCCCACCACCTTAGGCGAGATGGAGCCTGCACCCAAGAGGTCAAGCGAGACGGAGCCCGCTGCCTTAAGGTCAGGCGAGATAGAGCCCGTGACCTTGAGGTCGAGCGAGACAGAGCCCATGGCCTTGGGGTTAGGCTAGACCTTTTAATATGTCTCGAGCCATCCGAAGAAGTCAGTGTGGGCACTAACTTCCTTGCTTTGGGTATCCCTAATATCAATGCAAGACATTAGCCCCTGAGCCTGTGGAGGAGTAAAATACTCCTTTGGAGGAATTTTTGGAAGGGAGGACTCTAAGAGCCTTGGCCTTCTTTTTGTAGCCCACGGCTTGTCCTAGTAGGATGACCATTCCCTTTTGTAATGATCAGTCTTCCAGTGGGCATGTAACCGTCGGATTCAGGAGGTCGAAAAGATTGTTCCTAATTCATGTCCCCTAGGATCCGATCGGTCCACCATCATACTGTGACCGCGCGTTCAGTCTCCTTATGAGCCCAACTTTCCTCGAGCCCCCACGCATAGCAGGGGTCCTATCAAGGGTCGGTTCATCTTTGTGATCATCATCCCTCAAGCATTTTTTGATAAAAATAGAGGGGCTGAGTCATCCCACGTTTTTCCTCGATGGACGAAACATGGTGCTCGGTGAGCTGTCAACAGGCTAGTCCAAGTGGGGCCCCGGCTTTCCATTCGTGGGGGTCTAGCATGGGTCAGCTGGTGACCAACTTTAGACTCTTGGTGGCCAATCCATATAGTTTTTAGGTCCATTTGGTCGGTCCTAAGGGCTCATTGCCTTTCTTCAAGGAAAACCATGGATTAGGAACCGACCAAGACTTGAACATGGGCTGGGATGCCTGTGGCTCTCATGTGCCTGGGTACTAGCCACTAGTGGGCCCATCCCTTTCCACCCCTCATTCTAAGGATGCCATAGAGTGGTTGTGAACTCATTGGCGGGCTAGCCTTCAAACTCCTGATCCTAAATGGGTCATAGGATCATTTTTAGCTCTATATCCCTCCTTTCTTGTGATGGTTCTTGGCCCATCAACCGGGTGAACCATCATTCGGCATGTCCTTTGAGGGCGTGGCTAGAGATAGTGTGCACATGATCTTCAAACGGAGGTGACATGATGTGGTGCAGTGGGCACGTGAACCTAGGCGTACGGTTTGCCTTCTTGCCCTACTCTCTCCTATAAATAGTGGCCTCCCATTCATGTTTCTGCACACCAAAACCATAGCCTTACCTTATCCATTTCTCTATCATCGCCGTTCGGATCTACTGTGCTTGCTAATACACCGCCTAAGCCCTAGATCTGTAGCTTCCACTTCGCCACCGCCTTTGCTTCTCCGCGACCATCTCCATCCTTCATGGATTCATGGTACCACTCTGATGTTACCCATGCATGCATGGAGGGCCTTGTCAAATGTGGTCTTCTCCACGGGAGGACTGATATGGCAGAGTGGCTTGTGCTAGGGCGTGAGGATGCGTAGGCACCGCCTGACAGTTATGTCATCTCCTTTGTGCCCTTCCATGAGCATGGACTCATAGTTCCTCCCCACCCATTCTTCCAGGGTCTGCTACACCATTATCAGTTCAAGCTGTAGCACTTGAACCCCAATGAGATCTAGCACATCATGGCCTTCATCGCGATGTGCAGGGGATACCTAGGGATTGAGCCCCACTTTGAGCTGTGGAGATATTTCTTCTCCATCTCCTTGATCAAGAAGAAGGAAATAGGCTGGGAGACCCTAGTGTTGATGGGATGCATGGGCATCCACCTCTACGGGCAGCGGGCGGTCAAGTATATGCCCTGCCAGCTCTCTAGATCCAACAAGGGGTGGCACTCACATTGGTTCTACCTGAAGGATGACCCTGCAGCTCCCTTTTTCGGTCTTTTGTGGGCGCCTAGTCGAGGTACCGCCGTCATGGTTGTGGGGGCCACCCATCAAGGAGAAGAAGATGATGTGCGACCTCCTTGAGTCCATCGTGTTCCTGAAGACCCATGGCCTCTGTGGGGCTAGCGTCATTAGGGGGTATCACGTAAGGAGGGTGGCACCGCTGATGGCATGCGTCCTCTTGCTATACGAGACTATACCCAGTGTGTAGCTCATTGGGACGACACTCGCCTAGGGGCTGCTCCACAATAGCGAGGTCATGTAGCTCATCAAGGAGGCCACGGGGGAGGCCGATGCCATGTTCTTAATCCTGGGGCATCTCGTGATGTGGCCAGATGCGGGCTTCATCAAGCTGCCAGTGGGGTTAGTCTTCTAGGACTCTGTCGCGCTGCTACTCGAGCACACAGCCTTGATGGCAGTGAACCGTGCCTTGGACAAACAAAGGAAGAAGAAGAAGGATGATGAGGAGAAGAAATGTGGTAGAACCTCCTAAGAAATCGGGCCCACATGCACCTATCGTTGTCTTAACAGACCTCAGATAGCGTTCACAAGTTCCCAACAACTCAACAGGTCTGTCGGGTGTCCTCGGGAAACCTGAATCATCCATGATTCTCTTTTCAAACAGGATCCCAATCACAGACATTGTAGATTACAATAGTTTATTCAAATATATACATCAGAGTAAAGATAGCAGAAGTCTTAAGATAACATAGTTTACAAACTAGTTGTTTTCAAACTTACAATACCATACGTGTCATACAACCATAGTAGCGGGATAATATTACATTAACTTTATTTATCATACAACAAACAACTAGTGCCTTGTCCAAAGGCCATTCATCACTCCTCATCGTCATTGACTTCAAACACAGACATGTAGCAGGGACTAAAACAAGCCTGCGCATGTGACTCACCTGCAACAAGGGTTAACAAACCCTGAGTACAAAAGTACTCAACAAGACTAACCCGACGTAAAGGGGTGTAAGACTTTTAGAGATGCAGGGTTTGGGACAAGGTAAGAATATAGCAAAATTCAAAGTCCTTTGCCAAAAGCTTACTATTCTTATCCTATTTTCAAATTTTACCCCTAAGTCCTTTGAGTTCATTATCTCAAACTAAATGTACTTTTCCCATATTCCATTCCTCCTCATTCCATTCTTTTCTCATATTTTAGTAATCCACCAGTCCTGCATTGCTTCTGTAATGAATCGAGTCTCCATATCCACGGAGCACTGTCAATTTGAATTGATTCAAGTCCTAGCTAGGGATTCCTTATCACACGACATATGTAGAATTCAATCTTGCATATATCAACCTCACTACCGGATCCTCCTATACTAAGTCGTCTCCACGCCACCCGAGAGCACAACACACCTCAAATCCGGCCACATTCTAGCCATGAGGGTATACGCTACTCCCACCATCTCTCCACTCCCAGTGCATGGGCATTCGTCTTAGTATCGGATTAGCCGAAGTAGGCTTACTAGAGTATGTGACCAGTACTACGAAGTGTCTCGTTCAGAAGATCTACAATGAGTGGCCTTTAAGCGACATAGTCGGCAACATTACCCAACATTCAAGATAAGTCACCCGACTAGTCTCTAGTTCATTCTACCTTCTTTCTTTCTTTGGCCAGTATGCCATCTTTGATTGTATCGAAACTTTTACTTTGAAAGCCTACCATAAAGCATACTAAGCAATCTACGCCTTTTTAAAAGAAAACATCTTCAAGGATGGTAAACAATTAACAAGGTAGGCAATGCATCAAGTAGGTAACATTTGAACTTAATCAACTTAATGCAATAAGTAACATAGGTGATAAACTTTTCAAAGTAAACAAGGTAATGGTTTAATGCATAAACCGGGGCTTGCCTTCGTTGACGATCTCAGGTTCCGGATCAGTATCACGATTACCGAATCCCGTGACAACCGGGGATTCTTCCAGAACTTGCTCAACTAGAATCATTTCACTCTTGGATTCTACACGAAATGATAACATATGCTTTAATAGGATGATAACATAAACATGATGCTTTCACGGTACATGAAATGTAAAAACACCCCGAATACGATTTTCCTTCACGGTACAGTTGCAAGCCAACAAAACCAACTTGCAATCCGACCGTCAAGAACCACACATGTGACTTGACCAAATGAATCTTGAAACTCTACTAGTCACAAAACATGACCAAAACAAGATTCAACACTAATCAAACACTTAGGGTTTGCTTTTATTTATTTTTGAATTAATTTGGAAATAAACCCAAAAATGAACTTGTTCCAAATAACATGAAACTTTTATGTAAGCTTCCTCATGACAAATTAGTGTACCAAAACAATTTTCATAATTTTTGGAATTATACAGTGACCTACAAAAATCATGGAAATTGCATTTATTAATTAATGGACTGAATATTTGAACATTACAAATTTATTCAAATTTCAAGTTTCATATTTTTAAACCATAATAGAGTATGTACAGAAGCTACACACAAAATTTCAGAATTTTTGGAGCTATGATTATTTTCCTACAAATTTCCAAAGATTTAGCACTATTCAAAATCAGAAAATAACAAAACTCACTATTCTCTCTCTTGCTCTCACTGACAGCCGGCCCCCACCTGTCATCCCCAACCTCGGGCATTGACCGTGGCTGTGACGGCGCTGACCGGCGCGAACTCACCGACAGTGAGCCCAACGGCGACGGCCAAAGCACTAACATGATCACAAGACCTAGGCGCATCGATTAGTGGCACTTTGGAGGTTGATTACGACATGGAACAAGGCTAACACTAGCCATGGAGGACGCGGTGGCACGGCAATGTTATGCTAGCGAAGTAAGGCCAGTAACGGTGAAACAGAGAGTACAGGAAGCATCAGTGGCTCACCCCGATCACGTTGAAGCAACAGGCGAGACCGGAGAAGCTATGGTGACACGTTTCGACGGTGACCGGGATCACGGCGGAGCGGACCTCATCGACGACAGTGTTCCGGTGACTGTAGTGGGCAAAATGAGCAGGCAAGAGTGGAATGAGCACTACAGCATCGAGATGAATCCATAGAGTCAACCAGCAAGGGCAACGGCTCACTGGACGAGGCTGACCATGGTGAATCGGAGCTTCCATTGAGGTCATCGACCGCGAGGAAGATGAACGTGTACTGCGAGCTCTCGGCAAAATCAAGCGACAGCAACAACTTGGTTGGATGCACAACGAGTAGGCAGAACTGGAACATGGCTTTTATGGGGCTTGCTTGCGCTGAGGAGACGAGAGAAGCTCGCTGGAGTTGAGACGGCGGTGTCGGGAAAACAGAGAGGAGGAAGAAACGTGAACGGCGTCGTCTGGGTCTTATAGCTCGACCTGGAGCGTGCGGACTCGACATGTAGAGTGCCCCCTGTGCCAGCACGAAGCCAAGGGTGGTCACAGACGCGCCTAGAAGACCAGAGAAAGGACGCCGGCGGTGAGGCGGTGATGCCCTGTAGTTATCTAAATTCTTGAAATAATTACAGATTTGCCATTGAGTTCATTTTACAATTTACTCCCAATTTTTCTAAAGAAGTTGAAAATCTCCAAAAATGAAAGTTGCTCAATTTTTCAAACTCTACAACTTTGCTTCTAGGAACATTTTCAAATTCTGCCTCCATTTTGAAATTTGAATTTGGGGTGCATTTGAATCATTTCAAAATTACTTCAAATTTTATGTGTAAACTTGAAAAACTTTGAATACTAAAGTTGATCCTTATAAAATATGCTTTAACTTTGCTTTTTATCCCAACCCCAAATTCCACATGGATTTTGAATTAGTCAAAAGGGGCAAAAAGGACCTTTGTGATTTGAATTTGAATTCAAATTTGATTTGTTTTCCTTTTACTTTAACTTTGATTTTTGACCAGTAACATGGCCCATTAGGGTTATTTGAGTCAAATGACGCATGGCCTCACATGATCACATGAAATTTGACCCTTGTGGTCATGATCTTTATTTAGGGTTTTGAATCACATCACATAAAATAACAACATTATGAAATAAAGCTTATTTAGTGAATGCATTCAAAACTTTCTACTTTATGAATGCTTTGCAATGCACATGATGACATGTCAAATTTTAGTGCTAGGTCAAAACACCAGAGGTGTTACAACCCTTCCCCCTTAAAGAAATCTCATCCCGAGATTTAAAACTTAAGGCTAAGTAATGGAAAAGGAAATGTGTCAAGCTAACACTTCACAACTTTATTCAAAAGGCTAGTGAGGGGGTTTTCCATTCTATTGTCAAACGAGACAAGTTACACATAGACAAGGTATTGTAACTAGATAGAAGCGAAGAAGTCAGGAAAGTTTTCTTCTAAGTAATCCTCGGACTCCCAAGTAGCTTCATCTTCAGTGTGTTGATTCTATTGTACTTTGTAGAACTTGATTGTACGTCTTCGAGTGACTCGATCTTTCTGATCTAAGACTCTAATGGGGTACTCGGCATAAGTCAAATCAGGTTCTAGTTCTACGTCACCAAAGTCGATCACTTAGTCAGGTACTTGAAGACACTTCTTTAACTGAGATACATGAAAGATATCATGCACAGCTAACATGTGATCTGGTAGCTTGACGCGATAGGCGACCGGTCCACATCGTTGTTGGATTTGAAAAGGACCTACATAACAGGGCGCCAACTTTCCTCGAATCCCAAAATGATGAACTCCTTTCATTGGTGATACCTTGAGGTAGATATAATCTCCCACTTTGAATTCTAGCGGTCGTCTCCTCTTATCAGCATAGTTTTTCTGTTGGGATTGAGCTACCTTCATATTGGCTTGTATGAGTTTAACTTTCTCTTCAGCTTCCTTGACCACATCTGGTCCAAAGAACCAACACTCTCTAGCTTCTGACTAATTTAAAGGTGTCTGACATCTACGGCCATACAGTGCTTCGAATGGTGCCATTTTAATGCTCTCTTGATGGCTATTGTTATATGAGAATTCAGCTAAGGGAAGGCATTTATCCCATTTAGCACCATAGGAAAGGACACATGCTCTTAACATATCTTTAAGAATTTGATTTACCCATTTAGTCTGTCCATCTGTTTGCGGATAATAAGCAGAACTACGGATAAGTTTAGTTCCCAAAGACTCATGTAAACTTTTCCAAAACTTGGATATGAACAACGATCCTCTATCAGAGACAATGGTCTTGGGTGCCCCATGCAGACTGAAGATTCTATCAACATAAAGCTTTGCATACTGTTCTGCTCGATATTTATCTCTGACTGGTAGGAAGTGAGCTATCTTGGTTAGGCGATCAACAATAACCCATATTGAATTATAGCCTACAGATGTCCTAGGCAATCCCACGATGAAGTCCATACAAATATCTTCCCACTTCTAAGATGGAACTGACAACGAATGTAATGGACCTGCAGTCTTCATATGAACCACTTTGACTCTCTGACAAATATCACACTTGGCTACATATTGAGCTATTTCTATTTTCATTTTGGTCCACCAATATCTCTTTCTCAGATCATGATATATTTTGTTGCTACATAGATGAATAGAGTATCTTGTAGAATGAGCTTCATCAAGAATCTACTTTTGTAGCTCTGGATTCTTGGGTACTACCAATCTATCCTTGAACCATACAACATATGATTCATCAATCTTGAAAAATGTTGGTTTTCCAGATCTGACTTTGTCCTTGATATGGGCTATGCCCTTACTTTTCCGTTGAGCATCAATGATCTGATCTTTGATAGTGGACTCAATTACAATATTGGATAGGGAACCTTGTTCTATGATTTGTAAATTTAGATGCTCCATCTCTTGACACAATGTTCATTGCATAGGTTCTACAACTAAACAATGACAATGACTCTTGCGACTCAGGGCATCGGCAATCACATTAGCCTTGCCTGGATGATAATGCACTTCTAAGTCATAATCTTTGATAAGTTCTAACCATATTCTTTACCTCATATTCAACTCTGACTGAGTGAAGATGTATTTCAAACTTTTATGATCCGTATAGATATGACATATATTGCCCAATAAATAATGTCACCAAATCTTGAGTGAATGAACAACAACAGCTAATTCAAGGTCATGGATGGGATAATGTTCTTCATGCTTCTTGAGTTGTCTAGAAGCGTATGCTATGACTCTGCCTTCTTGCATCAGAACACAGCCAATACCAATTCCAGATGCATCACAATAGATATCAAACGGCCTCTCGATATCAGGTTGTGCTAATACTAGTGCAGTTGTCAACAACTTCTTCAATGTCTGAAAGGCCTCCTCACATTCTGTTGACCATACAAACTTAGTTTGATTTTTTAGCAATCCAGTAATTGGCTTCGCAATTCTGGAGAAGTTAGGGATAAACTGATGGTAATACCCTACCAATCCCAGAAAACTATGAACTTGATGAACAGTTGTAGGTGCTTTCCAGTTAAGGACTTCTTCTACCTTGCTCGGATCTACAGCTATACCTTCAGCAGATAACACATGACCTAGAAATTGTACTTCCTCCAACCAGAATGCACATTTACTAAATTTGGCATATAGTTGGTGATCTCTTAATCTTTGTAGAATAATGTGGAGATGTTCCGCATGTTCCTCTTTGCTCTTAGAATAGATAAGAATGTCATCAATAAACACCACGACAAACTTATCCAACTTGGGCATGAAAACTGAGTTCATTAGGTACATGAAATGAGCTGGGGCATTGGTCAGCCCAAAAGACATGACTAGATACTCATATAGACCATATCGAGTAGTACATGCTGTCTTTGGCACATCTTCTCGTCTGATCTTAATCTGTTGATAGCCTGATCTCAAGTCTATCTTCGAGAACACCTTAGCTCCCGCAAGTTGATCAAAAAGCAAATCAATTCAGGGTAAGGGGTATTTGTTCTTTATGGTGACTTCATTTAATGACCGATAGTCAACACATAACCTTAAGGTTTGGTCCTTCTTCTTCACGAAGATAGCAGGGCATCCCCAAGGTGATGAACTAGGTTGAATGAAACCCTTGTCTAACAACTCTTGTAGTTGCATTTTTAATTCTGCTAGTTCTTTGGGTGGCATCCTATATGCTCTTCTAGACACAGGTATCGTTCCTGGTTTTAGATCAATTCTAAACTCTACATCTCGGTCTGGTGGCAGACCAGGCAGATCATCGGGAAAGATATCCGTAAACTCACATACTACTAAAATTTTCTCAGCTTCTTCAATAATAGTTGCACAGACTGTTCCCACTATACTCTTAGGAAAGGGAAGTTGGATGAGAAGTTGGGTTTTGCTGTTAGGTGCATTTACCCTTATGGTTCTATATAGGACATCTATGATAGCCCCATGTTGAGTTAACCAGTTCATACCAAGGATCACATCTATATCTTGATCCTTTAATATCAGCATATTGGTAGGGAACTCATAACCTCCCAAATCAATAGTTACATGCTGAACTACCTCCCTTGTACAGATTTGTCCCCCGAGCGACTGTATATGATATGGTTCTTTTGTTTCCCTAATAGCTATCCCATGCTTCACAACAAATGTACGATTGATGAATGTATGGGATGCACCAGAATCAAATAAGGTAATTGCAGGATGCTTAGCAATGGGAAACATACTCATCATTACTGGTTCTCCTTCTGGAATAGATTCCACCTAAGTATAGAAGACCCTTCCAATTTTCTTCTCAGACTGACCCTTCTGATTATTCTAAACATTGCCCTTATACTGATTCTGAGCTTGAGTAATAGGGGCTTTGGGTGCATCAGGATTGTTCTTCCTGGGATACAAACATTCTCGGGAAAAGTGTCCAGGTTTACCATAATTATAGCATGGATAATTGTGATTCTAGGGAGTAGCATTATGGTTTGCATTATTTGTATTATTTTGCTGCTGCGGTGCTTGATGAGGATAAGGCGTATTAGTTGCAGGGCAAATAAAAATTTGCTGCCTGCCTTGGCCTTGTTGTGGGTGGAATAGTGCATGGCCATGATTCTAAGGATGGTAGACTATCTTCTGATGCTTGCCACTTGATGATCTGGAAGCAGATATTTTCTTTTTCTTCGCCTCCTTGTGTCGGCGGTAATTCTCCTCTGCAGCGATAGCAATGTTGATTGTCTCATGGTAAGTTGCGTTATCACAAGTTGCCATCATGGTCTGAAGTTTAGTGTTCAGGCCTCTAAGAAAATGATTCTTCTTCTTCCTGTCAGTATTCACATACTCTATAGCATACTGTGACAGGTGATTGAAGCGCCCAACATAATGCATCACCAGGTGCTCCCCTTGCTTAAGAGCCAAAAACTCTTCTAACTTTATGGTCATCACACCATCTAGAATATAGTGTGCCCTAAAGGCATCCTTGAACTCCCTCTAGTTGATTTGGTGACCAGCGGGCTATACTGCTACCAAATTTGCCCACTAGGCACCAGCAGCTCCTCGGAGTTGTTGTGCCGCAAACCTAGGTTTCTAAACCTCGGTACAGTGAATCAGCTTGAACTTTTGCTCTATTGTCCTAAGCCAATCGTCTGCTTCTAAAGGTTCTTCTGCCTTAGAGAACACCGGTGGACGTGTGTTAGTAAAATCAACATAGGTTGACTTGTCATTTCCATTATTACGACGACCACGATTAGGGTATGGTGCCTGTTGGTTCTACGCCAATTCCCTTAACAACCTAGCATTCTCTGCCATTGCATTGACGAGTGCGGCTATGGCATCTACCATAGTCGACGGCATTGGTGGAGGATTTGGGCACTCATCATCATCATGTGAGCCACTAGCACCAGTTCGGGTGATAGGACGAGGCATCTATTAGAGAAACACGTTTACTTACATTATTCTTTATTGAAAGCATTTAAAAGGTTTAATGCTACAAAGGGTTACTTATTTAAATTACATGTCTTGTATCCCACAAGACAACCCTGGTTTACTAGGAAAGTAGTAAAGAAACTATTACTACTCTGAGCTCTTAGTCTTCGGCATCCGTGCCCATATCGGACGAAACCTCATCTTCCTTTGAGAAGTACACTAACTCCTCAGGAACCTCCTCTTCTTCATTCTCAACCTCTCCTGGATCTACAATCATTTCTTCATCTGTAACTTCACCATCCCCATGAGGTGGATGAAGTTGAGCATACAGCAGGTGGACATTCTCATGAAGAATGGCATTGTCCATCTCCAGGTCTTCTACGTAGAACTCCAACTCATGGACGCGTTCATTGGCCGCATCCTCTCATGTCTAGGCTTTATTCCGTAGCTCCATGGTCATGGTGATGCCCCTTTGCATTTCCGCTAGCTCCTCTTGATCTTTGGCATGAGCCCGACGAAGAGTGTTGAGCTCCTTGGTAAGGTTCTCGATGTTGGTAGGGTTGCTTGAAGATCCTTCATCTCCTAGCTTCTTGGAACTTCCTTATGCCAACTGGTGATGAGGGACTCCATGAGGTCCCATGGACTTGCGTGCGGTCACCTTGGTCTTAGCCATAGCCTATAGGATTTAAGGTAGGACTATAAGAATAGCTTGAGGATGACGGAGGTTAGCAAGAATGGGATTGACATTACTTACCCAACCACTATTAAGGGGAATTATTATGCAAGGTGCTCAAGCATGATGCATGAATCGATCTTACGAATCTAGGTACAAAAGATTTATATAATCATAAGTACTAGATTTTTAATACATAGGACAAACCTAATCATATTATCCACCACAAAATTTCAAATAAGACATGATTGAGGCTAGATCAAAGGTAAGAAGAAAGAAATTTGAACTTTAAAATATCAAGTTTACTTTCTTTGATCCAAATCAATTTGAAGGTTTTCCAAAGTAACCTACAATGCTCTTAGATGGGAACTGCTCTGATACCAGCTGTGGTAGAACCTCCTAAGAAATTGGGCACATGTGCACCTATCGTTGTCTTAACAGACCTCAGATAGCGTTCACGAATTCCCAACAACTCAACAGGTCTATCGGGTGTCATCGGGAAACCCGAATCATCCACGATTCTCTTTTCAAATAGGATCCCAATCACAGATATTGCAGATTACAACACTTTATTCAAATATATACATCAGAGTAAAGATAGCGGAAGTCTTAAGATAATATAGTTTACAAACTAGTTGTTTTCAAACTTACAATACCATACGTGTCATACAACCATAGTAGCGGGATAATATTACATTAACTTTATTTATCATACAATAAACAACTAGTGCCTTGTCCAAAGGCCATTCATCACTCCTCATCGTCATTGACTTCAAACACAGACATGCAGCAGGGACCAAAACAAGCCTGCGCATGCGACTCACCTACAACAAGGGTTAACAAACCCTGAGTACAAAAGTACTCAACAAGACTAACCCGACGTAAAGGGGTGTAAGACTTTTAGAGATGCAGGGTTTGGGACAAGGTAAGAATATAGCAAAATTCAAAGTCCTTTGCCAAAAGCTTACTATTCTTATCCTATTTTCAAATTTTACCCCTAAGTCCTTTGAGTTCATTATCTCAAACTAAATGTACTTTTCCCATATTCCATTCCTTCTCATTCCATTCTTTTCTTATATTTTAGTAATTCACTAGTCCTGCAATGCTTCTGTAATGAATCAAGTCTCCATATCCGCGGAGCACCGGCAATTCGAATGGATTCAAGTCCCAGCTGGGGATTCCTTATCACACGACATATGTAGAATTCAATCTTGCATATATCAACCTCACTATCGGATCCTCCTATACTAAGCCGTCTCCACGCCACCCAAGAGCACAGCACACCTCAAATTTGGCCACATTCCAGACATGAGGGTACACGCTACTCCCGTCATCTCTCCACTCCTAGTGCATGGGCATTCATCTTAGTATCGGATTAGCCGAAGTAGGCTTACCGGAGTATATGACCAGTACTACAAAGTGTCTCGTTTAGAAGATCCACAATGAGTGGCCTTTAAGCAACATAGTCGACAACATTACCCAACATTCAAGATAAGTCACCCGACTAGTCTCTAGTTCATTCTACCTTCTTTCTTTCTTTGGCCAGTATGCCATCTTTGATTGTATCAAAACTTTTACTTTGAAAGCCTACCATAAAGCACACTAAGCAATCTACGCCTTTTTAAAAGAAAACATCTTCAAGGATGGTAAAGAATTAATAAGGTAGGCAATGCATCAAGTAGGTAACATTTGAACTTAATCAACTTAATGCAATAAGTAACATAGGTGATAAACTTTTCAAAGTAAACAAGGTAATGGTTTAATGCATAAACTGGGGCTTGCCTTCGTTGACGATCTCAGGTTCTGGATCAGTATCACGATTACCGAATCCTGTGACAACCGAGGATTCTTCCAGAACTTGCTCAACTAGAATTGTTTCACTCTCGGATTCGACATGAAATGATAACATATGCTTTAACATGATGATAACATAAACATGATGCTTTCACGGTACATGAAATGTAAAAACACCCCGAATACAATTTTCCTTCATGGTACAGTTGAAAGCTCTAGTTTGGTTTTGGTTAATTGATGAAACCCTAAGTGCTAACCTAGTTTATCAAGATGATTATAAGATAGGTAGCACTACTCCAAGTGATGAAGCAATGGCGAAGATCATGATAATGGTGATGGCATGGTGATGGTCAAATGCTTAAACTTGGAAAAGAAGAAAGAGAAAAACAAAAGGCTCAAGGCAAAGGTATAAAATGTAGGAGCCATTTTGTTTTTGTGATCAAGACACTTAGTGAGTGTGATCATATTTAGGATAGATAGCCGTACTATTAAGAGGAGTGAAACTCATATCGGAATGCGGTTATCAAAGTGCCACTAGATGCTCTAACTCATTGCATATGCATTTAGGATCTAGTGGAGTGCTAACACCCTTGAAAATGTTTGTGAAAATATGCTAACACTTGTGCACAAGGTGATACACTTGGTGGTGTTGGCACATCTACAAAGGAGGTGGTGTTTGCAGAGTTGAGATGGGTTTGGGGTTTGGCTCTTTTGGGAAAATGAAATGTCTATTTTCTATTACGCCGGATGCAGATTCTTGTGGTTGGCACATTGGATCAAGGGTGAAGAAGTTAGAAGTGAAAACGAGTTGATCACGAAGACGTTGGTGTCGGTCAACTAACCGGACGCTGGGTCTGAAAGCACCGGACGCTGGTTTCTACGTCCGGTCAAACTGACGGGTCTACACAGTACCGAGGGTATTGCACCAGACGCTAGTCTATGTCTGGTCAAGGTGGACCGGACGCGTCCGGTCGAAAAAATATGCCTCAAGGAGCTTACTGGAAATGACCGGACGCTAGGGCTTCAGCGTCCGGTCAGTTTTACCGGAGCGTCCGGTCAGCTTCGTAGCCGTTGAAATCTAACGAACAGTGTTTGAAGCTGGTGACACGTGGTGTCCATCGGGCGACCGGATGCTAAGGGCCAGCGTCCGGTCAGTATGACTAGAGCGTCCGGTCAGAGCGTGTTTTGCCCAGTGAAGAGGTATAACGGCTCTATTTGATTAGGGCTCTATTTATAGCCCCATGGCCGGCTCAAGGGTGCACCCTTGCACATTTTTCATTGACATAACAACCTTGTGAGCTTAGCCAAAGTCCTCCCACTCATCTCCATTATTGATTCATCATCTTTGTGAGATTGGGAAAGAATCCAAGTGCATTGCTTGAGTGATTGCATCTAGAGGCACTTGGTATTCGTGTTGCGCTGTGGATTTCGATTGTTACTCTTGGTGGTTGCCACCACCTAGATGGCTCGATGCAGCGGTGGAGGATCGGCATGAGTTGGTGATTGTTCGTGGCCATCTCCGGTGATTGTGAGGGGAGTTGTACCTTCCCTAGCGGAGCGCTGAAAGGTAACTCTAGTAAATTGCTCATGTCATTGAGTTACCTCACTTGTGGGTCGGTTCTTGTGGTGTCCAATCGTGTGGACGAGGTTTGTGAAACATCTCTTAGCCACCGAAACACCTCTTGTGATTGGTTCATCCCCTACACGTCGGTATAATCACCTTACTCACTCATTTATATTCTTGCAAACTAGTTGATACAAGCTCTTTAGTGTAATTAGAATTGAGAGCTTGCTTTATTATTTACATTCATCTAGTTGAGCTCTTTAGAGTAGCAAGGTTGAGAGCTCTTAGTGAGTAATTACATAGCAAGTTTATGTGCCAAAGTATTCATTACAACTAGAATTGTTGGATAGGTGGCTTGTAACCCTTGTAGAGCTAGAGCAAGTTTGCATTACGCTATTTGTCATACTAATCAAATTGCTCTAGTTGATTTATAGATTTTTAAATAGGCTATTCACCCCCCCTCTAGCCATATTAGGACCTTTCAACAGTTGCAAGCCAACAAAACCAACTTGCAATCCTACCATCAAGAACCACACATGTGACTTGACCAAATGAATCTTGAAACTCTACTAGTCACAAAACATGACCAAAACAAGATTCAACACTAATCAAACACTTAGGGTTTGCTTTTATTTATTTTTGAATTAATTTGGAAATAAACCCAAAAATGAACTTGTTCCAAATGACATGAAACTTTTATGTAAGCTTCCTCATGACAAATTAGTGTACCAAAACAATTTTCATAAATTTTGGAATTATACAGTGACCTACAAAAATCATGGAAATTACATTTATTAATTAATGGACTGAATATTTGAACATTACAAATTTATTCAAATTTCAAGTTTCATATTTTTAAACCATAATAGAGCATGTACAGAAGCTACACACAAAATTTCAGAATTTTTGGAGCTATGATTATTTTCCTACAAATTTCCAAAGATTCAGCACTATTCAAAATCAGAAAATAACAAAACTCACTATTCTCTCTCTTGCTCTCACTGACAGCCGGCCCCAACCTGTCATCCCCAACCTCGGGCATTGACCGTGGCTGCAACGGTGCTGACCGGCACGAACTCACCGATGGTGAGCCCAACAGCGACGGCCAAAGCACTAACATGATCACAAGAGCTAGACGCATCGATTAGTGGCACTTTGGAGGTCGATTATGACATGGAACAAGGCTAACACCAGCCATGGCAGACGCGGTGGCACAGCAACATTATGCCGGCAAAACAAGGCCAGTAACAGTGAAACAGAGAGTACAAGAAGCATCAGTGGCTCACCTCGATCGCGTTGAAGCAACAGGCGAGACCGGAGAAGCTACGGTGACGCGTTTCGACGGTGACCGAGATCACGGTGGAGCGAACCTCATCGACGACAGCGTTCTAGCGACTGCAATGGGCAAAACAAGCAGGCAAGAGTGGAATGAGCACTGCAGCATCGAGATGAATCCATAGAGTCAACCAGCAAGGGCAACGGCTCACCGGACGAGGCTAGCCACGGTGAATCGGAGCTTCCGTTGAGGTCGCCGGCCGCGAGGAAGATGAACGTGTACCGCGAGCTCTCGGCAAAATCAAGAGACAGCAACAACTCGGTTGGATGCGCAAGGAGCAGGCGGAACTAGAACATGGCTTTTACGAGGCTTGCTTGCGCTGAGGAGATGAGAGAAGCTCACCGGAGTTGAGACGACAGCGTCGGGAAAACAGAGAGGAGGAAGAAACGTGAACGGCATCGTCTGGGTCTTATAGCTCGGCCTAGAGCGTGTGGACTCAACATGCAAAGTGCTCCCTATGCCAGCGTGAAGCCAAGGGTGGTCGCAGATGCGCCTAGAAGACCAGAGAAAGGACGCCGGCGGTGAGGCGGTGACGCCATGTAGTTATCTGAATTCTTGAAATAATTACAAATTTGCCACTGAGTTCATTTTACAAATTACTCCCAATTTTTCTAAAGAAGTTGAAAATCTCCAAAAAAGAAAGTTGCTCAATTTTTCAAACTCTACAACTTTGCTTCTAGGAACATTTTCAAATTCTGCCTCCATTTTGAAATTTGAATTTGGGGTGCATTTGAATCATTTCAAAATTACTTCAAATTTTATGTGTAAACTTGAAAAACTTTGAATACTAAAGTTGATCCTTATAAAATATGCTTCAACTTTGCTTTTTATCCCAACCCCAAATTCCACATGGATTTTGAATTAGTCAAAAGGGGCAAAAAGGACCTTTGTGATTTGAATTTGAATTCAAATTTGATTTGTTTTCCTTTTACTTTAACTTTGATTTTTGACCAGTAACATGGCCCATTAGGGTTATTTGAGTCAAATGACACATGGCCTCACATGATCACATGAAATTTGACCCTTGTGGTCATGATCTTTATTTAGGATTTTGAATCACATCACATAAAATAACAACATTATGAAACAAAGCTTATTTAGTGAATGCATTCAAAACTTTCTACTTTATGAATGCTTTGCAATGCACATGATGACATGTCAAATTTTAGTGCTAGGTCAAAACACCGGAGGTGTTACAAGAAATGGTGGTCAAAGCAGTAAGCGAAGCTGCAACGAGGGAAGCGGTGTCAAGGTTCGTCGGGAGAAGAGGAGGAAGAAGAGGAGGAGGAGGATAATGGCTCCATGTTGCCCATCCCGTGGGATGATCTTACCACTGGGGTAGAGGACCCGCCTTGCCATAGGCGGGGTCCTTCCTATGGCATGCCACAGGGTAGGAGGGGGAGGACGCGCCCCTAGAGCCAGCAGAATCAAAACACCCCGCCCTATCCAAACCTCCGACGGCGGCCTCGGAACCGGTAGAATCAGGCCGCCTCGCATCGTCTGGCCCTTCGATGGTGACCCTAGAGCCTACAAAAATAGGTCGCCCTACTCTGTTTGAGCCCTCAGCGGTGCCTTCAGAGTTGGCGGGAGGCAGCCGTTCTGATTTGTCTGAGCCCTCCGAGCCGAGGGAGGGCTCGAAGCAGCAACATGCCAACGAGGAGCAACCGGGGTCGAGTAAGCCAGCCCCAAAACATCCTCACATGATGGCATTAGGGTGAGTCAAGAATTTTTTCATACTTTTGTTTTAATAAATTTTAGCTATGAATAGACCGCCATATCCCTTGCAGTGTCGGAGGACGTGGGACTCTCCTGTGGCTTGCTCTAAAAAAATTTCCTCCAGCAAACACGCCAGGAGTCAGCTGGCGCCGCGTCGGTGGTGAGCGTGAGTGGTGTTGGGGCAGCCATGGCATCGATCAGGGAGGCGCACCTGATGGCTATGTCCATGGGAGAGCAGGTAGAAGTGGGTGCGTCCGAGGCACCCGTGGCAAGCGCGGTACGGCCGATCAGGTCCTCGATGTCGTAGGCGGAGGCAGCACGACCGGAGCCATCATCCATGTAGGTGGACGTGTCTGTGGTGGGGTGGATGGAAGGGGCGCACCTGAGGCATCCTTCATGGATGTGGTGATAGGGTAGGCCTCCGTGTCCACATCACCCGCCCCCTCTATTGCTAGAGGAGCCGCTCTAGAGGAGTTGCCGCCACACGAGAGGTCGGCATAGGGACATCCTGGTCTCTGGTCCGGGTGGCTACCCTCAATGAAGCGACAGAGGAGAGGGAATGGGGGAGCATCCACATGGAGGTTGGGGACACAGTTCATGCCCTGACCACCATGCTAAGCACGATGCGTGATATTGTCACCCTGGTTGGCCAGGTATGACATGACCGTGCTTCTGACCCTCATGTTCTCTTTCTACGTCTCTAAGTCGTGTCTTCTTCGCAGATCCTTATGGCCCGCAGCCGAGAGAAGTCCCAGTTCCTTGCTGAAGAGACACGGTGGGATAAGGGACTAGCCACATAGCTCATTGTCGCCCGTCAGGAGATGGCTGAGCTTGCCCCTACTGTTCGAGAGGTGGTCGACCTCCAAGTTAGGAAGAAGGACGCTTGTGACAATGCCCGCGTGGCCGAGGAGAAGCTCGTGGCCTAGATTGAGACGGTGCATAGGATGCCATGGAGGCCGAACGACTATAGAAGGAGCAGGACGACTTGCTCTGGGCCATAGAGGAGCTCTGCATAGGGATTGACTTGGCTTGCTAGGAGCACGCCGATGCTCAACAGCAGATCAACCACCTCGAGGATGAGCTTCAGGGGGAGAGGGACCTAAAAGTTGCAGCCAAGGGCGTGTTCACCAGGCTCGCCGTGGACATCGGTCAATGCCAAGAAGTGGCCTGATGCTTGGAGGGCAAGGTGACTCAGCAGCGTGATGAGGTGCGCAGGCTTTAGGGGGACGTGAACGGTAAGTCTCCGATTTCCCTTGTTGTCTTTCTCCATGGAATCCATGGTAAGCCTTTTGACACGGACGATATGTGACTTGGGTAGGTCTCGACGACAAGCTTGGGGTGAAGGTTGTGAAGAGCCATGGCCTGGAGAAGGAGCTCAGCGAGGTGAAGGACACCCTCTAGAAGGAGAGCGACCAAACATGATAACCTATGCATCGTTGTCAAGCTAGTTTGCGACAAGCTCGAGCTGCCTCGGAGTAGGAGACAAGCTCGCTCATGGTTCATGCCACTCGGATCATGGACCGAGCACATGATATGGTAAGGAGCATGCTTCACTTTGGTGTTCACCGATTGTTCATGATCGCCCATTCTCATTATGAGAACATTGATCTGGCGATGATGAGCTAAGGCTTTGTGTTCGTCTATACCGACGCCGAGCTGGATGACATCGAGAAGGAGGTGACACCCCTAGCGCATGACCTTTCTGTGAAGATAGAAGATGAAACCATACCCCCAAGGAGTTAGTTTAGTCAGATAGGTTAGGCGGCGCATTTGTAATAAGCGAACAAGTTCCAACCCTTCTATTTTGTTTAAACTAGCTTGTTCTTTTGTTTCGGTTGAACAAATTTGTTCTTTCTCCCTTTTTATGTATAAAAAGGGTTAATTCATTCTAACCCTTCCTATTGTTAAGATTGTAGAGCTCAAAGTATGGGCAAAAAACTCTGATCTCGCTAGTAAACAAGAGTACCGTAGCCGCTGGGGCGTAGGTTTCTTGCAGTCGACTAGTTTTACTCAGCATTCGTTTCCGCAAACCTTGCCTCTAGGTTTTAATGTGAGAAAGGGTTGAGCACGGCAACTATTTTAGAAAGGATATATATACCCTTATCCGCCCCCTAGTGAGGCCCAACCCCTTGCCAGTCTTGAGGTCAGGTTTCACTAAAGATTGAGGAGACGATAGCAAAACTAGTAAAAGAAAGCATTTTTGTTTCAGAAACATTATTCTTAGTTTTTGTACGCACCCCTCCCTAGGATTTGAGCCATCGTCCTATGACCGCATATTCGATCTCCTTGTGACTCCAATGTCCCTCGAGCCTCGCACATTGCTGCGGTCCGATTGAGGGGTCAACTCGTCTTTGTGATCGTCATCCCTCAAATGTTTTTTCGATAAAATAGAGGGGCTGAGGCATGACATGTTTTTCCTCGATGGACAAAACATGGTGCTTAGTGAGATGTTAATGGGCTAGTCCAAGTGGGGCCCTAGCTTCCTGTTCATCAGGGTCCATCATGGGTTAGTTGGTGACTAACTCAGGATTCTTAGTTGCCAATCCATATAGTTTTTGAGTCCATTTGACCGGTTCCAAGGGCTTATTGCCTTTCTTTGAAGAAAAACCATGGACTAGGAACCGACCAAGACTCGAACGTGGGCCAGTACGCCCGTGGTGCTCATGTGCTTGGGTACTAGCCATTAGTGGGCCCATCCCTTTCCACCCCTCACTCTAAGGGCACCCCAGAGTGGCTGTGAACCTGTCGGAGGGCCAGCCTTCGAACTCCTGGACCTAAAATGGCCTTAGAAGCATTTTTAGCTCTGTATCCCACCTTACCTATGATGGTTCTCATGCCTATCTACACCAACGCTGAGCTAGACGACATCAAGAAGGAGGTGGCCCCTCTGGCATAGGACTTACCTGCGACGGTTCTCACGCATGTCTACACCGATGCCGAGCTAGACAACATCAAGAAGGAGGTGGCCCCTCTAGCATAGGACTTATCTATCGAGATAGAGGATGAGATCATCCCCCCCAAGAAATTAGTTAGGTAGATAAGCCAGGCGGTGAACTTATAATAAGTAGACAAGCTCTTAAATTTTGTTATGGCCAAACAGATTTTTAGCTCTTTTTCCCTTTTGTATAAAAAGGTTAATGCGTTCTGACCCTTTCCATTGTTAAGGATGTAAAGCTCGGGGTGCGGGTGAAAAAACTCTGATCATGCTGGGGAGGAAAAATGCCATAGCCGCTAGGGCATAGGTTTCTTGTAGCCCGAGCAGTTTTACTCAATGTTTGTTTCTACAACCCTTGCTTCTAGATCTTAACGTGAGAAAGGGTCAGGCACAACAAATGTTTATTAGGTAGATATACTCTTTAATGTGTTCTGACTCTTTTTGTAGTTAAGGCTAAAAAGCTTGGGGTGCAGACAAAAAACTCTGATCACGCTGGTGAGCAAAAACACCGTAGCTGCTGGGGCGTTGGTTTCTTACGGTCCGACTAGTTTTACTCAGTGTTTGTTTCCATAACCCTTGCTTCTAGATCTTAACATGAGAAAGGGTCAGGCATAGAGAATGTCTATCAGATAGATATGCTCTTATCAGCCCCCGAGTGAGGCCCAACCCCTTGCCGTTGCTAGGGTCGGGTGTCACTAAAGATCGAGGAGTCGATAGCAAAACTGATAAGAGAAAGCATGCATAAATTAAGGGTAAAAGCAACATAGTTGTTCGATGTTCCAGGTGTTAATGAAGACTTCACTTTCGATGGTCTTGAGCCTATAGGTGCCTGGTTAGAGCACCTCCGCGACGATGTACGATCCCTCCAACAGCGGAGAGAGCTTGTGGCGGTTCTTGTTGCTCTGGACGAGGCGGAGCACTAGGTCCCTAATGTTGAAGGCACTGCTTCACCACCTTGGAGCCTGGCCTGATCTTCAAGACGTGCTCGGCGACTTCTCTCGAAATACCTAGCATGTCCAAGGGTCTCCACACAAAGATATCTCTGTTGGTATGGAGGAAGTCGACGAGCGCGTTTTCCTATTTGGAGGAAAGCATGGTGCTGATGCGCACCACTTTGCCCTCAAAGTCGTTGGGGTCTATGAGGACCACCTTAGCGCCCTCTATAGGCTCAAGACCCGGCCAACCGCTTGGGGTCGGGCGCTTCATCGACGATCTCCTCTCTGATGGCCGCAAGCTCTTTGGAGGTGACAATTGCCATGGCGTGTTTGCAGCACTCGACCTCGTACTTGTAGGCGCGTTGGAAGGAGGTGCTGATGGTGATGACCCTGCATGGACCCAGCATCTTCAACTTTAGATAGGTGTAGTTGGGGACGACCATGAACTTCGCATAGCATGGACGTCCCAAGATGGCGTGGTAGGTCCTGTGGAACCCGATCACCTTTAAGGTAAGGGACTCCATCCTATAATTGGTCAGATTCCCAAAGGTGATGGGCAGATCGATCTGCCCAAGTGGCATGGCATGCTTTCCAGGCATGATGCCATGGAAAGGCACCCTGGTCGATCAGATGTGCGATCGGTCAATGCCCATGGCATCGAGCGTTTCAGCGTATATGATATTGAGGCCGCTGCCTCCATCCATCAGCACCTTGGTGAGCCACTTTGTGCTAATGATTGGGTTGACCACGAGTGGGTATCTTCTTGGCTGCGGGACGCTTTCTGAGTTGTCGGTCCGATTAAAGGTTATGGCAAACTCTGACCATCCGAGGAAGGAAGGCACAGCTGGCTTAGCCGTATAGACCTCACAACGCACAAGCTTCTAGCGGCGCCTGGAGTCGTAGGCCACCGACCCTTCGAAGATCATGAGGCAATCATCCAGCGTAAAAAATCCATTGTCCTTCCCCTCAGCATCATCTACGATCGGCTTAGGCTCCTTCCTATGTCCCCCTTGTTAGAGCCTCCAGACAAGAACCACTTCATGAGGACGCAGTCCTTATATAGGTGCTTGGCAGGGAAAGCATGGTTCAGGCATGGTCCTTCGAGCAGCTTCTCAAAGTGGTCCAGGGTACCCTCAGTGGGCTTCTGACCCCTCTTGCGGTCGACAGTGGCCACGAGTGAGCCCTCATGCCGCTGCTTGTTCTTCTTCTTGTTGGGGCGATTGGAGGCACCTTCATCGGCATCCTGTCCCGCTTTGACTTGCCCTTGGAGCGATCGAAAATTGCCCCAACTACTTTCTCACCCGAGGCGTGGCTGGTGGCGATGTTGAGGAGCTCCTTGGTGGTTCACTAGCCCTTATGTCCTAGCTTGTGAACCAGAGACTCGTAGGTGGTCCTAGATAGAAAAGCTCTTATGTCGTCGACGTCGACGACGTCGGACAGCTCGTTGCACTGCCAGGAGAAGCGCCGGATGTACCCCCAAAGAGCTTCTCTAGACTTCTGTTGGTAGTTTTTGAGATCCCATGGGTTCGTAGGACGCACGTATGTGCGTGGGAAGTTATCCATGAAGATCTCTTTTAGGTATGCCCAACTTTGGATTCGGTTGGGTCGAAGGTGTTCCAACCACGTTCGCACTGAATTGGCTAAGAACAATGGAAGGTTGCGGATAACGAAATCATCACTATCCGCTTCACCGGCTTGTCAAGCAAGCCGATAATCCTTGAGCTATAATCTGGGGTTTGTTTCCCTAAAGTATTTTGAGATGTTGGTCGGTGGTCGGTACCGCTGTAGGAAGACGGCATTGAGGATGCATCAGCCAAAGGCCTGAGGTCCCGGCAAGTCGGGGCTCGAGCTTCGGTCCTCGCTGCTGTCGTAGCGTCCGCCACGACGAGGGTGGTAGCCGTAGCTAGCCTCCTCCCTCTCATCGCTGTAGGCACACCTACGGGCATCAAGGGTGTTGCGTACGTCATGGTGGAGGTCGACATGTTCCTGCGCTGGGGCCATGGCACATGGCCTATTGCCTCGCTGCACCTGGTGGACTAACACGTCCCTACCGGTTCACTCTGAGGGCGCACGCTGGCTAGCATCAAGCTCGCGTTGTCGGGACAGCGACCTCTCGGCCTGCTACGTCGTCGCACGGTCGAGTAGCGTGTGAATCTCATGATGGGCCTGACGATCATCGGGTGTCGCAGACTCTAGAAGCCCCTAGAGCAAGGCCACCGTGGCAGCGATGTTCTGGCTTGCCTGGGTGAAGTGTGGGAGGGCTTCGTCATCCTCGATGATCCTCTGGTTTAGGTCGTGGGCCGCGGCACGCGCACGCCCACCGTCTTCATGGCACTTGATCTCTCGCTCAAGCTCTGCGCATTCCTACTCGAGCTGGAGTCATGCTTCTTTGAGCTCTTGGTGCCGCGCCCTCAGCTACTCTACCCGTAGGCGAGGTGGGGCTCCTGCATCCCCCTTGACCATGTCATCGAGATCGTCTATTGGGGTAGCCCCTCCCTCATGGATGCTTTCGATGTAACCCTCGAGGGTACCTACCATGAAACATTCACGCGAGAGGTGATGGCTCCTCCTGCTAGAGTCAGAGTCGAAGGGCTACTACGATTCTCCCATGAGGAGGACGTGGAAAGATTCTGTGATGTATTCGGTCATCCCCACAAACTTGTCGTTCGTAGGGGATGGGAGCATGCGCTATGCCACAATGTGGCCAACGGTCTCTATGACGTGGCACAGACCGAACGAGAGCGCTGTTGGGGCACTCTGGATGAGGTATTCCGGGGAGAGCGGCTCTCCTCCGGTAAGTTGCATCATGAAGTTGGCGAACGAGAAGGTGAGGCGACGTAGGTCCTCCTAGGACGATTGGGGTCCTAGGAAGGCGCCGAGCTGGTGCTCTAGCCTCCCGTAATCGAAGCCGAGGAGTTGATCGCTCTCGACGGCTCAGGCCTTCGGTGCATGTAGCTGTAGCTCCTCAAGCGTCTCGGCAATCGCATCGAGGCCGGTGGAGTGGAGAGACTGAACGGCGACGGGAACCCGCGCCAACTCTCCCTCCGTTGTAATGATGAAGTCTAGGTTCCCAAAGCACATGTGCGCGCCCGGGATCCAGCTGATACCGTGACTAGCCATCCGAGGCCTAATGTGGACGTTGAGACGCGTAAAAAGACCCTACCCGGCGTGCCAACTATCGATGTTTTTAGACCACCGACGAGTAAATTTGTATTTATGCGTCTGGCTCGAATGATGTGCTCGAAGGACACATGAGTTTATACTGGTTCGGACAGAACGTCCCTACGTCCAGTTCATTGTTGCTCGTGTTACCGGCACTTGGTTTACAGTAGGGGTTACAAACGGGCGAGAGAGGAAAAAGATCCCAGGTCTCTGGTGGAAGGAGTGAACGGGTGCTGAGAGCTCGCTTGCCGCTCAGCCGTGTGCTCGTGTCGTACTCTTATGTTTTTTATTTCCCCCCTCTCTTCTCCATGGGGCGTCATGCTTCCTCTTTTATAGATGAGGGAAATCATGGGTTATAGAGGAGGAAAAGTAGAAGACAAAGAGAGAAGAAGGCTTCCAGAGTTATCGGGTCCTTCTTCTCCTTCATGCAGGTCCCGTTGATCCTATAGATGTCAACAGGAACGGCTTTATGTTGCGGCCCTGTTTATCACTAGCGCCATGCGCAGGCGTCATCTGCCGGTCATGGCATTCCACTCCGTCTCGGCAGATATCGTGATGAACTGTCAGTGTCCGTACGAGGATTAGGCAGAACAACACCGGCACGTCCGACACTATTTTTGATGTGAATCCCCAGGTATGGCCCGTCATGGCCACAGGTTATATCGAGGCATGCCAGTCTCTTTCCTAGCGTCAGAGTTTTGACCTAGACCCATATACTTGGACCTGGAGTGGTTGGCGGCGGTTTGGGTCCCCGTCAGACGAGACGGAAACCATGTTCTCGAGGTCAGGCAAGACGAAACCCGCCACCTTGGACGAGACGGAGCCCGCACCCAATGGGTCGGACGAGACGAAACCTGCGACCTTGGGCGAGACGGAGCCCGCACCTAAGGGGTCGGGCGAGGCAGAGCCCGTGGTCTTGAGGTCGGGCGAGACGAAGACCGCGACCTTGGGTCGGGTGAGACGGAGCCCGCACCCAATGGGTCGGACGAGACGAAGCTCGCGATCTTGGGCGAGACGGAGCTCGCGGCCTTGAGGTCGGACGAGACGAAGTCCGTGACCTTAGGGTCGGGTGAGACAGAGCCCACACCCAAGAGGTTGGGCGAGACGGAGCCAGCACTCTTGAGGTCGGACGAGACGGAGCACACAGCCTTAGGATCGGATAAGACCTTTTAATATATCTCGAGCCTTCTGAAGAAATCAACATGAACACTAACTTTATTACTTTATATATCTCAAATATCGATACCTGACACGACGGATACAAGGATCATGTGGCCATGATGTGGGGCTGGCAGGTGGAAATGAAACGAAGCGCGAGCCCGAGATGCCTGGGAATCCTATTTCCTTCGTCCTTTTCTTTTCTTCTCCCAGCGTGAACCGTGGAATCTTCACGCAGAACGACGATCAAAACCCACCCCGAAATCCTAAAAATTACCATTAACCGAGAATTTCCGAAGAGTGTTGTTGTCTGTATGGTGCCGAATTCTGGGACTCTGGCCACACCAATACCACCCTTTCCCCGCTTTTGCCGCAGTCAATGGCCCAACTGCCGCGCGTGAATACCCGTGACGCTGGCCTCTGGGCCCCCGGACGGGGGCCGTCCAGCTCTGCTCCAGCGCGGAGACAGGCGCAAATCGCCCCGCCTTTTGGTGCAGGGATCGCG
The DNA here is from genome assembly GCF_019320115.1 of Miscanthus floridulus. NCBI lineage: Eukaryota > Viridiplantae > Streptophyta > Magnoliopsida > Poales > Poaceae > Miscanthus > Miscanthus floridulus. Next base: position 17,237,172 of record NC_089580.1, read on the forward strand.
GCGCTTTACAGCCACCGTCGCGTGGTCCCCACGCGTCGGCGGGCGTGAGCTGGCGTCGTCTTCCCCGCCGCCCCGGCTCTTCTCGTGCCCTCGCCGCTGCGCGAGACCGGGTTCAAACCGGCGCGACCGGGAGGGGGTAGTCCCGTCATTATAACGCCTTGGCGGCTGCAGCCCTAGCCTAGCACACACTGCGGGAGGGGCCCACGCATGTGCCACCGGCCCTCTTCCCCTGCCCATGTGCCCTGTACTACCCCTCTCTCTCTTCTTCACTTAAATCTCACCTCCCAAAACATACTCCAGTTTCTCTCTCTTCTCATCTCATCTCTCCCCCAACTCTCTATCACTCTCTGACGCAATGCCGTTTCCCACCGCCTCCACCGCGCGGCGGCGGCGGCGGTACGAGGGCGCCGCCGGTCCGTGGCGCGGGCTCGTGGTCCTGGCTCTGATGGCGCTCGCGGCCGGCGCGGCGGCGGAGACGTCGCCGTCGGACGTGGCGGCGATGCGGGCGGTGGCGAAGGCGCTTGGCGCGGACAAGACGCTGGGATGGGACGTCGCCGGCGATCCCTGCTTTCCGAAGCGGTGGGACGGGGTGTCCTGCGACTCGTTGGGCCGTGTCACCGCGATCCAGGTCGGGAAGCGCGGCCTCACGGGGACCCTGCCCCCGGAGGTGGGCGACCTCACCGAGCTCACTCGCCTCGAGGTTTTCGAGAACAAGCTCTCCGGCCCGCTGCCCTCGCTCCCGGGGCTCTCCTCGCTTCAGATTTTACTTGCCCACAACAACAGCTTCACCTCCATCCCCGCTGACTTCTTCGAAGGCCTCACCGGGCTCACCGCCGTCTCCATCGACTACAACCCGTTCACGTCGTGGACGCTCCCCGCCTCCCTCGCCGACTGCGCCTCCCTCGCCAACTTCTCCGCCAACGGCGCCAACGTCTCTGGCACGCTCCCGGACTTCTTTGGTGCGATGCCGGTGCTCCAGCGGCTGTCGCTGGCCTTAAACCAGCTGTCAGGACCCGTACCGGCGTCGCTGGCCCGCGCGCAGCTGGTGCAGCTTTGGCTCAATGGCGGGCATCTCAATGGGTCGATTAGCTTTGTCAGCAACATGACCTCTCTGGAGCAACTGTGGCTGAATCTTAACGAATTCACTGGGCCCTTGCCGGACTTCGCGAGGTTTGATAATCTATGGGATTTGCAACTTCGCGACAACAAGCTCACAGGACCGGTGCCTGAGAGTCTTTTCAAGTTGAAGGCCCTGAAGAAGGTGACCCTGACGAATAATTTGCTGCAGGGGCCGATGCCTCAGATTCCTGATCAGCTTGTTGCAGGGACAGACATGGAAGCAGATTCAGAGCGGTTCTGTGTGCAGGAAGCCGGGAAGCCATGCGATCCCCGTGTGAGCCTGCTGCTCGAGGTTGCTGCTGGGTTCATGTACCCGGCCTCACTTGCTGAGGATTGGAGGGGGAATGATCCGTGTAGGTTTCCGGGTGTTAGTTGCATCCAAGGTAACATTACTGGGCTGACTTTTACCAACAAGGGTCTCAGTGGAAGTATCTCACCGGCCATCGGGAAGATTAGCTCACTTATGGTGCTAAATCTTGCTAACAATAACATCACTGGTACTGTGCCTGAGGAAGTTGCCGCGTTGCCTTTGCTGACAGATGTCGATTTGTCAAACAACAATCTCTATGGGAAACTTCCTACCTTTGCTTCCAAGAGTGCAGTGGTGAAAACTGCTGGTAACCCTAACATAGGCAAGGATGCTCCTGCACCAGCGGCAGGATCAGGCGGTAGCAACCACAGTCCATCGGGGGGAGGCAGCAGCGGAAGCAGTGGTAACAATGGGGGCTCCTCTTCGTCTTCTGTTGGAGTCATTGCAGGCTCAGTGGCTGGTACAGTTGTTGGACTAGGCCTTGTTGCTGCATTAGGTTTCTATTGTTACAAGAGAAAGCAGAAGCCTTTCGGAAGGGTGCAGAGTCCACATGCCATGGTTATCCATCCATGGCACTCAGGTTCAGATGACATGGTTAAAATCACAGTTGCAGGGGGAAATGCTAATGGTGGTGCTCGCACAAGCGAGACATATAGCCAAGCGAGCAGTGGTCCACGGGACATCCATGTTGTTGAAAGTGGAAATATGGTCATTTCAATCCAAGTTCTCCGCAGTGTGACCAACAACTTCAGCGAGGAGAACATCCTTGGTCGAGGAGGGTTTGGCACTGTTTACAAGGGTGAGCTTCATGACGGCACAAAAATTGCTGTAAAGCGGATGGAGGCTGGTGTGATGGGTAACAAGGGGCTAAATGAGTTTAAATCAGAGATTGCTGTTTTGACCAAGGTCCGTCACCGGAACCTTGTCTCACTGCTGGGCTACTGCCTTGATGGCAATGAGAGGATTCTTGTGTATGAATACATGCCACAGGGAACACTGAGCCAACACCTGTTTGAGTGGTCAGAGAACAATTTGCAGCCATTGGAATGGAAAAAGCGACTTAGCATTGCACTTGATGTTGCAAGGGGTGTCGAGTACCTTCACAGCCTTGCCCAGCAGACCTTTATCCACAGAGACTTGAAGCCATCAAACATACTTCTTGGCGATGACATGAAGGCCAAGGTGGCAGACTTTGGATTGGTTAGGCTTGCACCAGCTGATGGGAAGTGTGTCTCTGTAGAGACGAGACTTGCTGGCACTTTTGGGTACCTTGCACCAGAGTATGCAGGTGATCATCCTATATTTCTTCTTTCCAAGTATATTGATTTTTTTTTGGTTCAGTTGAATTGACAAGCACATTACATCTAACCTACAGCTACCTGTAGTAATATCATTTAATGGTTAAACATTAATAGCTTCCTCCGAAATGACTATTCATTTCAACGACCAGGCAGTCAAGCATACATTTGAGCTATGGCATATACTGATGTACATAATAGTATCATGAATACTTGCATATTACCATCTTTCCTCAAAAATGACTTTTTAGTTGTGAATAATGTATTATATGGTAAAAATCAGCTAACTTACTACTGTAATTTTTCTTCCCTGGTGCATGTGCACACCCTTATTATACTCTGGCATCGCCCCTGGTTGTGGCTTGTGACTTGCTTCTCGTACCTTCCATGAGAGATACTTTAGGTGCTCACTAAGAAATTTGTTTTCCAAATGTGATACCTGAAAAGATCTTTTAAATTTTGGTTGACCTTGCGATCAACTAGAATAAGTTTATTTGCGGAGTAAGCGCCATTTAAAATTGTAAATGTTCTTTCACCCCAAGCATTACTATCTATGGGTGGATTACCTATATTCAACATAAACTTAACGTTTGCGCGCTGGACCATTCCCTTGTACCATTAAGACATTTTCAATAGCCCAAGACCATCAATGGAGCTTTAATTGTACCTTTCACTTGTAACTATTGTTTTGCCCTTAATCTTCCTGTTAGGAAACAAGGTAACCTAAATTGTTAGCTATATCATCTTTCCTGCGTTGTACTAATTGATAATTTCAGCCATGCTCCTTTTTGAAAAGCGTGTTGATGAATTTAAATATGCCACTCACAGCATCTGTCTAACAGAAATGAACATTTTTATGTGCAGTTACTGGACGTGTGACAACAAAAGCTGATGTCTTCAGCTTTGGTGTAATCTTGATGGAACTGATTACAGGACGCAGGGCACTTGATGAGACTCAGCCTGAAGACAGCATGCATTTAGTTACATGGTTTTGGAGAATGCAGCTCAACAAGGAAACATTCCGCAAAGCAATCGACCCTGTTATTGACCTTGATGAGGAGACATATGCTAGTGTTTGTACTGTTTCAGAGCTTGCTGGTCACTGCTGCGCTAGGGAAGCACACCAGAGGCCTGACATGGGCCATGCTGTTAATGTTCTTTCTACCCTTTCGGAAGTTTGGAAACCAACCGACCCAGACTCTGATGACAGCTACGGTATCGACCTGAACATGACCCTGCCTCAGGCTCTGAAGAGATGGCAGGCATTTGAGGATAGCAGCCACTTTGACGGTGCAACCTCTTCATTTGTTGCAAGTTTGGATAACACTCAGACGAGCATCCCTACGAGGCCTCCTGGATTCGCGGAGTCGTTCACCTCTGCTGACGGAAGATAGACAGTTAGCTGCTACTGCTAGGGTGTGCGAATCCTTATGCTTCCGTTGAAATAGAAGGTTCAAGCGATCCTTGTGTTCATTCTTTGTCTCTTCACCCCCAATCTTTCTCTGTCTCTTTATTCGGCTCTGTACTGCTGTGTAGCTGCTCTTTGATCATGTATGCTGTGATATTGTCTCAGAATTGCCTGGAAGTTCGAAAAATTTGCTAACTGGCGATGTCATTTGCTAAGATTAAAGTAGAAGAATGCTAGGGTTGTTGGTTTGTATTGGATATTGACAATTTGCAAAAGAAGGTAATCCTGTATTCGTCGAAAAGTATGACCCTGGCCTGAAGTATTTCCATGTTCTTCTGAAGCAACGCCTCAGCTATGATCATTTCACTGGTACTTACTGTTATCAGTTATACCCTTTTTTTCCCTCTGGGATGGCCATAAAGGTTCATGAGTCCATGACACTACCTGTAATAGTTCAATTATACGTCATGATCTGGTGTCTTATCTTTCCATGATCGTCGTTCAGATAGTACCATTTCATGTGAGTCTAACCAGGTCAAGTATAGAGCTAACATGTTTTGGCTTTTGGTTACCTGGACATTGAAATGGCCAGGTGAGCGTCAAATCTCCAGAGCAGAAGCTTCAGGTAATCAGCAGTGTTTATGTGAGGCCAAGTCCTATTGTGCTGCTGCACCTAATTCATGTGAGGCAGTTCAACTAAACTGGAGTTCTCATCACTAAACAACGCACCAGCTTCAGCTGTGCTCCGAAGCTTTTGTTTGCTCCAGACCGTGGATCCTGCAAAACAAAACCAGGGCGCTAACTGAACTCCCCACGCTAACAACCTGTCCACCGGTAGGAACCCGGGACAGACAGCGATGCACTGCTGATTTGCTGGAGAAGCGTCCGCTGCCCGCCTACTTGCCTGAAACGAAGGCAAAGACAACGGGGAGGAAAACGATGGGGCCCGTGTGTATATCTGGTGACAACGAGGCTGGAATTTGCGATCCAGTTGTCTGATCGTGACTCCAGTGCATGGCCCTGTTCCATTGGATTGGATTTATTTGTTTGTGAACGCACTCTTGCCGCCTGATATTCTTCTACTCGTATTTTTGGCGATGGCGCAGTCCATCCAGCCCTGTGCGCGGGCGTGTGGGGTGTGCGGTGTACTGTTGCGGCGCCTGGCGTACTGGCGTTTGGACTTTGTACAAACTACAGAGCCTTATCTTCAGGGGTAGCTTCGCCTTCCAAATTGTGTCCGTCTCAAACCCAGGGTGGCAATGCGCTGCAGCAGCAGCAACACTCCTAATTTTCGTTTCAAGATGATGCACACGATACACGTCACTGGGTCTGGGTGGTATATTTCTGGACCTCCTTGACCAATTGGTGGTGCTCTGCAGCGCAAATCTGTGATCTCGACTATTCCATCTGGTTTGTCTGTGACCGGACGCGGACTCGCTGATCCGACACCGGCGTCTGTCGCGTGAGCCAGATTCGGTAGGCTGGCCTCGACCGTTCTGGGCGGGGACCATGCAATGCAAGCGCTGCCTGCCTGCGCTGGCGATGCAGGAAGAGTCGTTTCCCCGGTGGACCGGTCGTTAGATTTCCGTATTTTGTGTGTGCGCGCGCGAGCGCATTGGTGCTCGTAGGATTGCAACGACACGACACGACGTTTTCGTTCTTGAACAAATGGCACAGCATTTCCGAGGGGAACCTAAGGGCGTCCTCAATGAGCAGGGCAAATCGCCAGCTTGCGTGGCGTGATGTAGAAATAAAGAAAAGCCAAAAAAGACCAGCCATGGAGGTGGGTCATACGGTCAGAGGCAATACAGTTTACCGGGGTGTTTGCGAGCCTAGCTAGATGAACTCACTAGCGACGAGATTTCATGCGCGCGCTCTCCTCCACATAGGCCTCCTAGCTCTGATTCCCTTGTTGGGGACGCCCGAAAGACGCGTATCGGGTTCTCTAAAACCTGTGGCCGGCTAACGGTGCGGCTGATCTTGCCAGCGCGATGCGATCGCGACAGCTCCAGCCGCGGCCGGTGCCATGGCCGGCCGGAGCAGGCGCTGCCGCTCGCCCGCTGGCCGCTGCTCGGGATGGAATCGCATCTGAGATCCGACGGCGAGAAACTGGCGGGAATACAGCCCGTCGTCAGGTGACTGGGCAGGGCACAGCTGCACAGGTCTGGGCGCGAAACCGCGAGGGCCCGACCGTGCGACCGACCGGCGGAGTTTGCGCTGTAGACTCGCGCGTGCGCAGCGCCCGCGGTGGCCCGTGACCGCCAGCCAGGGACGTCGTGTGGACCGCACCGCGCGGGCCCTTCCCTTTCCAGGCTCGCCGAAACCGAACGAAAAGATGGAGCCAGGCGAACCAGCCATCCAGGCCGGGGCCCGGCGGCCGGCGTCGGGCGTCGGCTTTGCCTTCGCGTCCCCGTTTTGCTCTCCGGCGCAACAGTTAACAGTTGCGTTCTTGCGGCACCGTCGTGCGCGCTCGGCGCTCCCTGGCCCCTACGACTTGGCAATGGTTGGCGCCCCCCAGTCTCTCGTGGTGTGAGTCCTCGGGCAGGTGGCGTCGCGTCTGTCGCCCGAAAGGGCTGGCTGGCGCGAACTGCTTGCGCTTTAGCGCGTTGAGCCGGTGACCGGTGACCGCTCGCGCTGCCCTGGCCCGCTGCCCTGCCGTGTCGCGCTGTGCATGGCGTGGCGTGACCACTGCGTCTGCCAGTCCGCGTCCGCGTCAAGCACGCAGGTGGGCTCTAGGTTGATCCGATACATCATCGTCGACTGGATCAGGTCGAATGTCCTACTCGCTGGTCGCTGCAGTGTACGTACAGGCTTGGTACAGCTGCTAGCTGGAGTGGCGTAGAACTGCAGCAGAAGAGGGCTACTATGCGACGATGGATCGCCAAGGCCGCTGGCCGCTGGCCGCTGGGGCTATCCCTTGCATGTTGCAATTGGATAAGGCTGCGTGCCTGCGTCAGGCCATCCAGCCGCTTCAGTCGATACTCGATACGGCAAACCGGCGTTGCATTTTACTCGAACAATTGGGCCACAGGGAATACCAAGCAACTTGATTCTGGTTAGTGAATCGTTTTAGTTTTGAGAAAGCGACCACAAAACCCGACGAAGTCAAGCTTCTGTAGATACTGAAACTGATCCTTTCGTGGCAAGATTTTCCTTTGACGAGACGGCAACGTCACAAGTTTCACATTTTTTTCTGTATTTATTTTGGTAACTTTATCAATCTCAACATTTGTTAGCTTAATCTTTTAGAGATGCTCGTAGGAAAAAGTTTTGTGTGTGTCTACGTAAGTCGTAAAAAAAAATTAGTGCTATTGTCTAATTGCATAGTATTATGTAGACCACCGGACAAAAAAAAAGGGAAAACCACACACGTCGTAGCCTTCTTGATCATGCCGTGTTATTCTAACTGGGCTTTTCTTTTAGGTATGGGTGTCTGTCTTATTGGGCCAGTTTATGCCGGAGTTGCTGGGTTCATTCGGCCCGAGCTGTGCAACTGACGGTTGTGCCCGTAAATAGCCTTCCCAAAAAAAATCGGGGACAGTAAATTCGGTGTACGATATGTCGCAATCCCAAGTGCGACTGTAATAATGCATATAAGTTGCACCCTCTTCTAAATATTTATTATTTTTTCTACAAGTAGAACATCCTTCTGACCTTCTCTATATGGAATTCTTTCTACAGCAAAACATCAATATATATGCCGTCGAAACAAGTGGGTAAAGACTGAACGCAACGATGATTGAGAGGTTTTCAGGTGAGAAAAAGGCTTACCACAGCTTCAACACTATTGTTGACGATCCTCATAATCACTTCCCTATTTATTTTTTGAACTCAATAACTCCAAATGGCCTCCCCCGCACGAGCTAAAGCTAAAAATCAATTGTCCTGTGATTCTTCTCCGCAACCTAGATCATAACAACGGATTGTGCAATGGAACAAGGCTTATTATTAGAGCATTGCAAGACAATACAATTGATGTCGAGATCGTTGGTGGACAACATGCGTAGAAAAGGGTTTTCATACCAAGGCTCCCATTGACTTATATTTCTCTTCCTTTCAAGTTTAGGAGAAAACAATTTCCACTACGGTTAAGTTTTGCCATGACGATAAATAAATCGCAGAGACAAACCATCCCTAATGTTGAGATCTACCTTTCAGAACTCGTGTCCTCGCATGAACAACTCTATGTTGGTTTATCAATGGGAGTGTCAAGATCAACAACAAGAATTGTGGCTAAACCAAAAGAGGAGTTGGATCCTACATGGAAGAGCACCAATAATATTGTTTATAAAGACATCCTAAACTGATGATTAACGGTGGATATACTCAAACCATTTTATCAGTCCTCATATAAATATATATTGTTGGGTAGGTGCTTGATTTTTTATATATTTCTAGGCATGTTGGTAAACCATTTTATTCACTATGCATATTCATCTAAAATTTATTATTTTCAGGCGCAATGGAGGGGCCACTCAGGGTTGTCGGCCACACTTCAATTTCCTCAGAGGTCAACACTGACTTTGCCATTAACTTGATGCCTGAAATGTCAAAGTTGAGCGAGCGCACTTCAATTTCCAAGTCATGTTTAAGGAATTAGACAGAATATAACTTATACGGTTAATGCGACAAATAACTTTATTATGCCTTCTTATGAAAAGTGTTTCCCGGATTGTATACATGCTCAAATACAATTGTGTAAAAGTTAAACTATGAAAAAAAATTATTGTTCGATTGTTTTTATGTATATCTCCAAGATAAAGCCATGACGTTAGCACGACGGATTCAGTGACACAACGTAACTTTCCCACCTCCATCCACCATTCAATACAGATCCAACGGCCGACAAGCAATCCAGCGTAAAGTATCAGTATTTTATAGGAAAGCATAGAGCAGAGGCCCCGCGCCGGCTTCTTCACGTGCCGCCGCGCCGCGTTGACGTCGTACACCGCCGCGCCGTCCTCGGCGGGGCTTGCCTGCATCAGCCCTCGCGTGTCGCTGCGCCGCCGCGCCACGCTCCCATGGGGCTCGCCCACGTTGGTACGGCATGCGACGAGCGTGCGAGGCCGTCGCGGAGGGCTGCACGGCGAGCGGCTACCGTCGCGGACACCATGTGCGCGGCCGGGGTGGCGAGCTCGCGGCCAGCGTTGTGTGCGTGCACGGCCCAGCCAGCGCGGAGGGCGGCGTGGGCACAGGGCGCGGCGATCGGGCGGCCGGCACGGGATACGCGGGCGTGCGCGGCTGGTGCGAAGGTTGGCACGGCAAAGGGGGCGGCCAGCGCGGCGACGATGGGTCTCCTTCGGAGCGGAGCGGTGCCTCACGTGGGACTTCTGGCCCCTCCGGGGAGGCACGGATAGCAACTAGGTGCAGCAGAACTGCAGTGTGGCAAGTTGCGATGCCACGCTCTACAATGCTCCTAAGTCCTACAGCATGTCCTCTGCCATGCTCTGCTATGCTCCTAAGTCCTACAGCATGGCCTCCTCACTGATGTCCCTGTCCAGGACGACAGCGGCTCAATAGGAGAAATCAAGCAATTTTGCACAATTTGTCGTCAATTTGTATTTGGGAGAAATCAAGCAACCAAGTGCGGTGGATTTTTGGGTCGAAACAAAATATGAAGTTGGAGTCTCCACTGCCATTAATGGCGTGAATGTGTTTGCGAGCAGCGCGTAGCTGGTCGTCGCCGGGAGATAGGCATGCGAGGTAGCCAGCAGCCGTGGCCGGAGAGGAACCGCGAGTGAGGAGAAGCAGAGGCCTTGTTCTAGCGAGTGGTATGGTCTGGCACTGGAGACGGTGGCGGCACTTCATTGACGCGGCACTGAGCCCCAACGAGCGGCGGCAGCCCGGCCCTCCACCCCCTCCGGCACGGTGCAGGAATCTTGCTGGAGGCCCGACCCTCCACATCCTCTGCACGTAGTCCAAGCGTGTGTACCTTGAACACCGACGAGGATCTTGAGGGCATTGAAGAAGCGTGTCTGCGGGCGTGAGGGCGAGCTCCTGTAGCGCTGCACCTTCGTCTTGTCCTTAGCGAACAGGAGGAACGCGCCGCCATTGCGCTATCTGGCGGCGTCCTGCTGCGTGCAGAGCGTGTCGATCGGCAACATGTGCTCGGAGCTCTCCTTCGTCGTCTGGCGGCGTAGCAGCGGCGTGGGCTAGCCCCGGGAGCGCGGCGCTATAGCGCGCAAGGCCGACGCGGGCAAGCCCTGCCGCGGGAGAGCAGTGCAGCGGCACGGTATGGCAGCGCGCGAGGGCAACGTGGGTGCCGGGCCGGTGTGGGAACTGGGAAGGCAGCGAGGCGAGGCTCCGGAGTGCTGGGGCAGCACAGGAGGGCGACGAGGCTCTGCATCGGAGTTTCGGCCGGCCGGAGTGGTGCGGGATGGCGGCGAGGCGTGGCTCCGGAGTGCTGGGGCGGTGCAGGAGGGTTCCACGCCCGCTGGCAAGACAATAGCATGTAGGACCAACCATGAGAGTCGACGAGCTAGAGCTAGAGCTAGCATGGTGGGCGTTCGGTTATCGGTTCGGTTTCGGTTTCGGTTCTCTCAGTTATGGTTGAAATTCGGTTTCTAGAAAATGGGAATCGATCGGTTCTAAAACAATTTAGAAGTTGAGCATTTCGATTCTCGGTTATTTCTGTTCGATTCCGGTTCTAACCGAATTTTTTCAACAAAGGTTAATACAAAAAAAAATATGCAGGTTTTAAAGCAAATTTAGGCAACACCACCTCTATTTTAGATAATAATAATTGATAAGAGAACAATAGCAATATAGTAACACAAATACATAGCAATTCAGTATGAGACGTTACACAAAAATTAAACATTGTCTTACAAAATAATAGTAAGTGAAGTACAATTCATGAATTTCGGTTCTTTCGGTTATCCAAGAGTAGGAATCGAATTTTTCTCGGTTATTTCGGTTCCTCAAAATTTGGAACCGAATAAGGAACCGATTTTTTCGGTTCCGGTTCTTTCGTTTTAGTTTCTCGATTTCGGTTAATTATGCCCACCCTGAGCTACAATTACATACAAACGACTATACGACAATAGATTTTGCCGCCGCGGATACAACAAGGCAAAGTGTTGGGATCGCTTGCCCTACTCGACGTCCGTCACCCAGCGTCCCGGTGTGTATAGAAATTTCCTTATGGTCTAATTTCAAGCTGTAGTAGATACCATGACTTAGTAATATTTGATTTTTCATAATTCGGTATATTCCATTTATTATAAACAATTCTCCATCACCGGCGATTATGCACTGCGGAAGCCGAATCCGGCAGTGATACACTATGTATATAAATATAGTGTATATCTAAGCACATAATATATAAAAATTATATATCTAAACAATCAAAATATTTTTATAATTTGCAATGAAGAGATTAGAAAATTAGAAACCAGAGCTATCTTATATTTTCAAGGCAAATAATGCCTTCAACGGCTTTCCTTTAAGACTATATACGGAACTGGAACGCCTCGCACTTCTTCATGTCAAACTTCCTCGAAGCTCTAGTTAAGCAGTCCATCAAATGCCAATCTCGTAATTTCTTTTGCAAAGGTTCGTTCTCCTAATTTTAAGAGTACCAGTAGTAAAGCGGTCTCCATGCTAGAAATTACGTCTAGTTCTACGTTTTTTAAATTATACACACTACACAACTAAATATATTTTCAATGGCTAGTTTAAAATAACTTTTATCCACATGTCTCTTCTCCTTAGAGCATAAGGGTAATAAAACATCCCCTTGCTGGCTATATAAAAACTTACAACTAATCTATCAGTCCACTCGTATAGTTGTTAACTCATCTATAGTCTTTCTCTCACAAAGTTTTTTTTTTCATGAGCATTTAGTACAACCATTTACTATACTTGCTCTTACTATCTCACTCATCACATCTCTTCGAACCTTGGTGTTCATGTAGATATAGTTTTTTTCTATAAGAAACTATTTCCTCATCTATCTTCTCTAATTTCAATATCACATTGGTCCTGTTCGTTTGGCTTATCAGCCGTATTTTTTCAGTAAACGAATAATATTTTTCTCTCACAATAAATCAGCCAACGGTACTTTCAACCATGACTTATCAGTCAAACGAACATGGCAATTACCATTTTGCTTAGTTAATACTTTAATTAATAATCATAGAAACCATTTATATCATTTATGGTGTGTTTGTTTTGTTGAAATCACCTTATGCTTCATGAAGTGTTGTATCATGAATTGATCCCATAAATTTTAGTGAAATCAACCTAATTATAGGTTATGCAAAATCAGATGGTAATAAATCAACTCATTCAACTAAATAAAATTTTGAGAAATGAGAAGAAAATAAACGACCTTATTCTTGGAACAAACACACCTGGATTGAGGGAGCCCTCTGCTTCGACTGCATCCGTCCCTCCCAACTGCCAGTGTCAGACAAACCGGTCACGCCCTCGTTTAGTTTGCCCGAATCGGCGGCGGTAAATTCTCTCTAGCGTCACGTAGCATTTCATTTGTATTTAGTAATAATTATTTAATCGTTGACTAATTAGGCTCAAAACGTTCGTCTCGCAAAGTACAACCAAACTGTGTAATTAGTTTTTGATTTCGTCAACATTTAGTACTCCGTACATGTACCGCAAGTTTGATGTGACGGAAAATCTTCTTTTTGCATAGTGTCAAAGTTTGGCAGCCTGTTCACTTGCTCGTAAACGACCGTAAATTTCCTGTCGGGAACAATGTTTTTCTCTCACACCAAACCAGCCAGCAGTAAATAATCCACGATACGATACGGCCTCCCGAACAGGCTGTGGATTTTGATGGAACTAAACACCCCCAAGTACTACGGCTGTGTTCGGCTGGCCAATTTGGCTACAATTCGGAGCAGTATTTTTCTCTCACAATATTTTAAAATAAATAGCTTTTTTTTAGCATGAACAGTAAAATTTTAAATCCAGCCCCGAACACTGCCTACAATGCATCTGAACACTGGCCCGGAAGCCTAATAGAGCCACGTCCTCCCAAAAAAAATTTGACCTCGCTCCCGCTGCGTCTCGATCGCGGGGCCAACGTAACGGGCCCCTCTTCCTATCCCCAATCAGCTATCACCTGCCTGTCCTCACAAAAAAATATTTCCCACACGTCGGCGACCACGCCACTGTTGTTTAGCCGTTGACCTGCGGGACCCGTGACCACAGGCCCGTCCCCAGCCAGGTAGGTCCTACATGTCATTGGAGCATAGCCTCAGGGGGCAGCGGAGGGCACGGCTTGCTCCGCGAGGTCACGGGCGAACGCGTGGAAAGCGACCGTCGTGGGTCCGGCGCGTCAGCGGCGCGAGCATTTGGGTCGTGGAGCTCGGCGCGCGGCTGCGGCACCGCTCGCACCGTCACTCGCACGCCACAAATTACGGGAAGGCCCCTGCCGCCGCGAACCAAAACCCCAGCGCCCGTAGCAGGAGACGACCGCTCTAAGCAATGCCGTCCACGCGCGCGCTCCGGCAGTTCGACCCGCGACGGTCGCCGCCGCCACGACAGAACTCGCAGGCGGCGGCGGCCGCGAAGGAGGAGGAGGCGAGCCCGTGGCTGCCGCCCTCATCCTCCACCTCGTCGTCTTCCTCCTCGGCCTCCGCGCTCTTCAAGCACTCCGCCGCCTTGTCGGCGGCTGGGCCGAGGGGCGGATCGGGGACGCGCGTGTACCCGCTGCGGGACTTCCCGGGCGGGGACGCGGCCGCGCTCGGCGGCGCGTTCCGGGACAACGTGCGGTGGCTCCTGAAGCAGTGGAGCTGCGCACCGGGTTCCTGGTCGGCGTGGCGTGCGCTGCTCTCGGACGAGCGCACGGGCACTTTAGTCCCCATCGTCGCCGTGGAGGAGCTCGCGGCGGCGTCGCCCTCGCCGCTCTGCGATCTCTGTCGCTGCGCTGGTGAGTTGGCTTCGCTTTCCGGGGCCTTCATCGCGTATTTGGGCGCAGCACGCGCTTCTTTCGTTCGTGGGGGTTTGAATGTTTGATGGATGCGCTGATTAGGTTTTAGTCGTGAGTTATTCCCGACTTTTGCTGATTTGGATGTGTGGATTAGTAGAACTGTTGTTACAGATGCTCTGTCTCTGTGTGATTTGGGCTTCGTGACCGTAGGGAAGATTCTTGGGAGATATTTTTCAGTAATAATTACTTGCAATTATCGTTCCTAACTGTTGAGAAATGCGCTGAATGAGCGATAAACTACTCCTAATTCTGATTACATACAACGTTGGGTGAATAATAGGAATTGCATTTCTGTTCAACATTCTTGCACTTATGACCCGTTATTTTCCTGTGCACATTGCCAGGAATTGACTACTCCATGTTGCTTGTTTCAAAAAAATTTAAATCACTTCCGAAAATACCAGTGCGGTTATAATGGTGGCCCCTATCCTCTTAAAGTTTCTTTCTTCTTCTGGAAAAGATGTTGTTTCGTGCATTGATTCACATCCTAGTTCTGTAAATGCCAACTCAGCAATGGTCGAAATAAGTGTATGATCTGGACCGCAATTTCAGGTTGGAGCCACCACTGGGTGTCAAAGCGGAAGTACCATTTCATCATTCCGGCAGTGGTCGAGTGGGACCAGCCAATCAGGGCTGATGCGTTGCTTGGGCACACCGATCACCTCCTACATGGTCTGATCCATAGTAATGGCTTTGGTCACCTTGTCACTCTCCATGGTCGTGATGGTGGCTCCACTTTCCTCTCTGGCTGCCAGATCATGGATATATGGGATCAGCTTTGTGCAGCTCTCCGTGTAAGGTAACAACAATATACTCTTTCTTCCCTGTTCAGAAATACTCTTCAGTTAAGTACCTGTTAGCTAGTTGTGCTTTAAGTAAACCAGCAAATTCTGAACTTTGGTAACTTTATGAAGGCTGTAAACTCAAGAAAGATAACCCATCTTGTTTCTATCTTCTGAGCTTTGGAAGGTTTCTGTGCAGAGCCGTCTCTGTTGTCGACTTGACCCAGAAGCACTCTGTGGACCTCCGCCTCCTGCTTGGAGTGGCACAAGGCAAGACATGGTTCACTCGCTGGGGGTACTGCCTTGCCAAGGGTTGTTTCAGCGTGTCTAGGTCCACTTATGCTGCTGCACTTGAAGCCCTTGCTACCCTGCCTGTTGATTGTCTCCGTAGTCGTCATGTCCGTCGTGTGGTCACCATCTACCGCCGCCTCTCCAACAAACCTCTGGCTACAGTCCGTGAGTTCCTCCTCTGCCTCCTTGATTGGAAGCACCTTGAGGCCCCGCTTTCTCCTCCTCCCGTGAAGACATCCCCACGGCTGATGTTCTTGCTGCCAAAGTCATGTATGGTGAAGAGGCTCAGGCAGCCATACCAACGCTTTGAGGACGTAGTTGACCTGCTTGAGTGTCGGTGGTCAAAGAAGCGTCTGCTTAGTGCTGCAGAGGTTGTTGTTGAAAAGCTGCGGGAGCATGCCGATGGCACAAGGATAACACGGCAGGCAGTGCGAGATGCTGCCAGGGGTGCCATCGGTGACACTGGTCTCCTGGACTTCGTCATCAAGTCCCTCAATGACACTGTTGTTGGTAACCACATTGTGCGCCGCGTGCCTGACCCTGAGAATCGTGTGCTTCACTTCAGCCTTGAGGAATATGCTGAGCCTGAGCCACAGCCGCAGGCAGATCATGAGCTTGAGCCAGTGGAAGTTGATGCAGAGCACAACCTTCCTGCAGTCCGATGGCCAAACACAGCGGAGGCGGAGCGGGATCTGCGTGCTGTGTGCCGAGCAATGGTGGAGGCACGCAGTGAAGCAGCACAGGCTGTACTGGACTGCAAGCACTGGGTGAAATGGTGGGGCCTGAGGGATGAGTCTGATGACCAGCTAAGGTTCCTTGTTGAGTGGCGACCACAGCCATGGGAGGCTACTGAACTTACAAGGCCAATGCCTCCAGGGGATATCGTGGTGGTACCCCTGCATACATCCATAGGTGAGCTGCTTGTTGAGGCGGAGCATGCATTGCGAGATACATACTGCTTCTTTGAGGATTTCCAGGCCGAGTCACTGGATGGCATTGCGGGGGATAAATGGGATCCGGTGATGCTTGGTGGAGCAGAGTCTGGTGACACCATCGGTGTGCATGGCCACGGAGCGGACATGGAGACTGGGCTGCGGTGCCAGGGAGGTGCAGATGCGTGGGAGGTGCAGTGTGTTTGTGGTGCACAGGACGACGATGGGGAGCGCATGGTGGCATGCGATGCATGCAATGTCTGGCACCACACACGCTGTGTCGGCATTGCAGATGGTGCTCCGGTACCACCATTATTTCTCTGCATATCCTGTAGTGGCGCGCTCATGGCCGCTGGACCAATTTCTGGATGAGACACTAATGGTACCTGAAGTTAAGTGACAATTCTTTTGCACCTTTTGTGTAACTCAAAGCCTGACGGTAGTAGTCTGACGAGTAAACCAGTTCTGATACTGTTGAGACCTTTTGTGTAAAGTGCGTTGCTGTAGTGGTATGTGATGAGTTTAGTAACGATGTAGCAATACCGAATGTTATCTGTAGTAGTAGACTGGTGGTAGTAGAGTAGAGGATTAGGCAGTAGAAAGAGAAGCACTATCCATGTCGCACGCAATCCGACTGGAAATTTTGTACAGGGACATATTACAGAAGAGATGCTGTAAATAGCTGTCCTGTGATTTGCGCCTTTCTACCTGTTGAGGATAGAGTGCATGAGCTTGACTCAGGAACCGCCAGGACCAGCGCGTGGTGACCGCGCTCACCAGTAGCACACATCGTGCATAGACTAGGACAGTTGCTGAAGATAGCAACCTCCATTTGTTGTACTATATATACATTCAATTGAGATCAATACAAGGCGTTGGCTCCTATTACTTCTCTACATGGTATCAACTAGCGCGGGCTGATCCTGCTCCAGCGCTCCACGCTAACCGCCTCCGGCGATCACCGTCGTTTGCCTCCGCTTCTCATCTCCGCTACCTTCCTCCTCTGTTGCCATGGATCACATGGATGACAATCCTCTCTTCGGTCTCAGCATGTCCAGCGCCCCTTCTTCTCCATCCTCCCCAACTTCCTCCGTCACCAGCGAAACTCCTGCTCCCACCGCCGCTGCTCCTCCCGTCGCCGTTCTTCAAACGGTGAACATCAAATCCCACGTCCCCGTCGTTCTCGAGCTCGCCAATCCCAATTACGACGAGTGGTGCTGCTTCTTCGATGCCTTCCTCGGCAAATTCAATCTCGGCTCGCACATCTCTTCTCCGCCAACCGCCGAGCAGTGCCACGATCCTGCGTGGTCCGTCGTCGACCAGTGCATCATCAGCTGGCTTTACAACTCCATCGGCAAGGATGTGCGCGACATCGTGCGCACCCCGAAGGCCACGGTGTTCCGCATATGGCAGGTCATCCACGACCAGTTTCGCGACAATGAACTTCACCGCGCCGTGCACCTGGAGGCGGAGTTCCGGAACCTGGTGCAAGGCGACATGGACATCGTCCAGTACACCGGGCGCCTCAAGCAGCTGGCCGATGATCTTCGCGACGTCGGGCAGCCCGTCGGCGAGACAAGCCAGGTCCTGAACATGCTGCGCGGCCTCAGCTCCAAGTACCGCGACGCCATTCCGGCCATCACCGCCAAACAGCCGCCGCACACCTTCTTCCCCGCGCGGTCGTACCTCCTTCTCGAGGAACACTAGTCTGCAGCACAGCACGCCCTTGTCGTTCTGTGAATCTTGGCAATGAAGTTTAACTTGTTCACTGTGTTATAAGAATTTATTTACTGCGAGATAAAAAAAAATTATTTGTTGCTGTTTGATTTGCTGTTAGTCTGCAGTAGCGTTTTGGTGGTTGGGCTGGCTTTCTGTTGTTGGGGTGCACTGGTCAGACTGCTGCAATGCTGCACATCCGGTCCATGCCATCTTTTAGTTCCGTTATAGTTGGTGCTCCATGCAGCTACTTGCTTCAAACTTGTTTGAGAAGCTTTATAGCCTCAAGATTGGCTTTGCTAGTTTTATTTATGAACACTTCAGCTGCGCAAAATTTTCTCTCAAAACACGCATGTATCATGTATGTACACCCTACTCGTGCAGAGGAGGAGCGTCAGTTGATCCCTTATGCTGGTTGATCAGTTGTCTAGTTTTCAGCCTGCGAGCTGTGATGGGCAAGGGCCTTGTACGGAACGCTTGTTTACCGTATACTGGGTACTTTAGGCAGTCGTTTAGCGCTTGGAAGTTGCGGCAGTTTATATTCATGCATGGGTTCCCTTTGTGATCACCTGCATGAATGCGTTTTCTGGTGTCGGTTTTCATTTTGTTGCTTCTGAACTGATCCTCTATGTAATTTCGTTGTTGCCGTAATGAAATTCAGTTTTACCGGTGCGGAAAAAAAACCCTACTCTTTTGAGCACCCGTTGCCCGACAAATTACAAAGAATATTTAGCCTTAACTTGTGCACCTGGGTGGATAAGGTTCCATTATAACGAATCAAACCATTTCACTATATTAGTTGTTTTATTTCTTTTCAAACGTTACCACATCATACCACCCATGGTATTTTGGGCCTCTAGGTGGAGCTTACGCCGACTTCAGTTCCGGCACTTGCCTAAGCTTAACAGTAGCATTGTATAACTGAACCACAGCCTATACAGCTTATGAGAGAAAACAATGCTCTATGATTGATAAGTCAGACTGATAAGTTCAAGCGAGTAGCCAAACACAAGGAAGTGAGCACTTTACTGATAGTTTAATATTTAATACGACAAAAATTTGAATCTCATATGGTTGGACAGAATTAGAACGCAGAAGCATGAGTAATCGCTAAAGGCACCCTTAACTAGGGAGGTTGTGCTTTATGTAACATTTCTGGCCCTCTTTAGCGTGCCATTGGATGACGCATCGTGTAAACCTATCTTCTACTTAATACAAAGATGCGCAAACCTATCGTGTATTCGAGAAAAGAGCGCGGAAGTGAGAGCTTGAAAGTCTTTGGTTGGTAATAATGACCCTAGTTATTCGGTTGTGTGATTGTGATGGTTGAATATAAGTATACAGTTTTACCAATAAATATTTCTTCCGATTGATTTTAAATGTAGGTCGTGTTAGACCCGTATAGAAAAAAATGTAGAACATGTGTGCATATAGCTGTTCTAAGATGGCTTACATTAAGCATTGTTTCGTCCCCATGAATTGAGAGAAATTAAAAGTAATTTAGTAAGTGTAATACAGTAACATAGGCTGTGTTTAGTTTGAGAAATGAAAATTTTTGGATGTCACATCGGATGTTTCGGGAATATCGGAAGAGGTTTTCGGATACTAACAAAAAAAAAACTAATTACATAGCTCGCCTGGAAACTGCGAGACGAATTTATTAAGCCTAATTAATTCACCATTAGCACATGTTAGTACTGTAGCACTTATGGCTAATCATGGACTAATTAGTTTTAAAACATTCGTCTCGCGATTTCCAACTAAACTGTGCAATTAGTTTTTTTTCGTCTATATTTAATACTCCATGCATGTGCCGCAAGATTCGATGCGATAGTTTAGGGTGAAATTTTTTTTAACTAAACCAGGCCATAATCGAAGGCAAATATACTGTAGCAGCGAAAATATTGCTCGTCCAGTTCCCGGACGAGTCTTCTCGCAGTACCGCAGGTGCAGAGGGACTGACAGGTGGGCCTGATGGAGTTCGTTCCCGAGTTCCCAAACTGGGTATACGCACGCCGTGCGCGGCCACCGCGCAGCGTCACGATCTCATATTCTCATCGCTTGCTCGCCTCGACCTCCGTCTCGAAGCGGCCCTCCTCCCTCGCCGGACGACGGCGGCGGCCGTCTAACACAGCCGTGGAGGAACCGCCCCCTTGATCGGACCGCTGGCCATGGTGCATAGCGCGTATGATGCTGTCGAGCTGGTGGCCGACGTGCCGGGCCACATCGAGGCCGTAGCCTCCCACGCTGGGAAGCTCCTCGTCGCGGTTTCCGACACCGAAGGCTTCCTCTGGGGCTCCGACTGCTCCCTGCGCATCTACTCCGCTCCTTCCCCCTCCTCCGACGGCGGCGGCGAGATCCGGTGGGACGGGCCCTACGCGCTGGAGCGGCAGGAGCCGCGGTTCTGGCGGCGCCCGCCCTTAGCCATGGAGGTCAGCACCAGTCGCGACCTCCTGATCTCGCTCTCCGAGTGGGTCGCGCTCCACCGCCTCCCCGGGCTCGAGACCGTCGCCGTCGTCTCTAGTAAGACAAAGGGGGCCAACGTGTTTGCCTGGGACGAGCGGCGGGGCTTCCTTGCCGTCGGTCGACAGAAGCGACTGACCGTCTTCCGCCTCGACAGTGAGAACTCATTTGCATTGCCTATTTGTTTGTTACTACTATGATTCCAGTTTTTTTTTTCTCCCATGGGGTTGACCATGCGATCGGTTTAGGTTTGGTAGAATTCCAATTGGAGGATTGGAAGTGGGAATATGTTGGGTTGTGGAGTGCGAATGTCAGATCGATTGTATTTGCTTAAGAGTCGCACAACCATGTGTTTTATACAATTTCAACACATGAATTTTTTTGCACCCTAAGATTAAGATCCAACAGACTTCATTCTTCTTCTACCTCTAACCTTCTTCTATCTTAAGACAATCACAAGATCACAGATCTACATATCACAAATCACATATCACACAAAACAATTTTTTTAAAATGAAAGGACAAAATACAGAGGCCGGTTCCCTGCCCGTTCGTGAATAAGAAATACACGTGTGCTGGATTGCTGGTGCACTGCTGCGTCGCAAATACACATGTGCTGCCCGTTCGCGTCGCGTCATGGGTCCCCTGGCCGGTGCTGGTGCACTGCTGCGCAATAAGAAAGCGCACTGCCTGGACGCAGATCTAACGACACAGACAAACCGAGGCAATAATCTGGTGGACTAAAATCCATGTGTTTTTTTGATGATAAAACACACGTGTGTTGTATAGCATTTCTGTTGCTTAAAGAGGTATAAAACTGGCACAAAATCGAGTAGTTAATCTGTTTAAGTTTAAAAACTGTATTGAGAGTTTTGAACTTCACATTGATCGGTCAAATTTTCTATTCAGAGATATACCATGGTAGTATTCAGTAACTCTTTTCATCTCCAGTCAGTCTTCACGCGCCTACATGCTGAGCCCATTAAAACCCTGGTACACTGTTGTTGAAATTCTTTTTTTTTTTAGATTTAGTGGCATTGGTATTATCTATGCTTAGCCTGATCTAGTTCTTCAATAGGTATGGTTTCCCTGTTCCACCTTATTAAAACGTGTGCCTGTCATAATTGTGAGAACAGAATATGTTTCATGGAAATCCGTCTCTTTCAGAACTTTTTTCTGGCAGGCAATGTGTGATTGCATCCACATTTGTAATTTGAGAAAACTTCTGATGTGGTATACTTCATTTTCTTGAAACTAATGGTTGGTAAATGGCCTGTACACACACAAAAAAAAAAAACAAGAAGAAAAATCTAGGCATTGTCCCAATTACAGGCAGAGAACAATACATATGTTTGGTTACCAGCATTCGATGTATCAATATAAGAATAGAGGTTGCTTTGTGCCGGTATTAAAATGTTGGTTCCATATGGTACCTGTTAATGGAATTATCAATTATGTAAGGTTGTATAGCAAATGTAAGCTGATAAAGATCAAAGATAAGAGATGTTCTAGACTATGGGATTTGGTTATTTCAATTATATCACTCTGACATGTCTCTGTTTGTCAGGTGGGAGAGAATTTGTTGAAGTGAAGGAATTTGGAGTGCCAGATATTTTGAAATCAATGGCCTGGTGTGGTGATAACATATGTCTTGGAATCAGGCGGGAATATATGATAATAAATAGCATGACTGGGGCACTAACAGAAGTGTTTTCTTCTGGGAGGATCGCTCCTCCTTTAGTTGTGCCTCTTCCTACTGGGGAACTGATCCTTGGCAAGGTATAATACTTCAATTTTCGTGATGCTGTGTCCAATTCCTGTCCCATTTCATAAATCTGTTAGATGGCAAATCTTTTTTTTGGTTCAAAAGTGACATTATTCTATGCTTTACGAGAAGATTGGCAGATGTTCTAACAATGTACTTATTTCCATTTTCTAATTTAAGGGGAATCTTATCTTGTGAAATTCTGAAATGTTTATGTCAAAGTTGATGTAAGACCCTTAGCTTTCATGTACTAAGATTGCATTGCTACTAGTGAGAAAATTTTCCAATATATCAGTGCAAATATGATACGGACTGAAATATTTTTTATATGAATCTCTTTTGAAGCCATTGAGATTCCCAACACTTAACTAGCTTCTTGAAGAATTCCTGTTTTCTTTCTTGTTTATTTTCAGTTAGTTTTTTATAGTACTGTATGTTTATTTAGGATAACATTGGGGTATTCGTTGATCAAAATGGCAAACTTATTCAAGACGGCAGAATAATTTGGTCAGACACACCAGCTTCTGTCGTTATACATAGACCATATGCTGTGGCACGCCTGCCACGGCATGTTGAGGTGAGTGATTACTATCTACCTATCTGGTATATTCAGTGGTAAGTATAGTATCATAGTAATAAGTTTCATGGCTTGATACTATTTCAGATACGCTCTCTTAGGGCCCCCAATGCATTGGTTCAGACAGTTGTGCTCCGTGATGTTCAAAAGCTTGTCCAAACTGACAACTGTATACTTGCTGCGCTATCTAACTCTGTTCATGGTTTGTTGCCCGTTCCTATTGGCGCTCAGGTATTCTTGTCCAGTTTATTAATTATGATATGATGATTGTGTTGGTGCCAGTTTTTGGGTTCATGTCCCGTCTTTATCATTTTGTCCATCTCCGGTTAAATACAATAGTTCTAATTACTCTGTTAGACTGTTAGTAGCTGGCAACCAATTATAAGATATTTTAAGATCAGTTAAACATTGATATATGTTTTAACAGATATAGTACATGGTCCTTTTTATCATGCTTAGTTTTGTTATGGTTTTACCTTCCCTCTCATTTCTTTTGAGAATGTTCATGTTGCAACTCTATTTGTAGGACAATTTTGTTGTGCTACTTATGTAATAAGTATTAAAGCCCATTGTTAAGATCAATTAATGGTTAATAATGTCTTGTACAATCGAACCTGATACAATTTGAGAAAACCTGTTTTCAGATCTGTAATTTGATGAAACCTATCCCCCCTCCCCCGCGGTTACTTGACAAATCTTGTTTGCTTAGCTACGAGAGGAATCACTCCTTTTTTTCCCCAATATTAATGACAAATTTATGAATGATTTACAGCAAAAAAATTGTAAGTAAAATCAAATCAAATTAAATTTTGTAACTCTGTATATAAAATATGGGTTCACGTGCCTGAACCTTGATTGTTTCTGTTGGGTTTCAACTCTAGCCTACCCCAACTTGTTTGGGACTTAAAGGCTTTGTTGTTGTTGTTGTTGTATATAAAATATGGGCCAACTGCAACATCTATAAAACCATAGGAAAGTAGCTACGTCTGTACCCCTTTTCTGTTCATAGGCCATCTCAAATTTTAACCAGTAGATTATAGTGTGTTGAGGCCTTTATTATTTCTAATGAATGCTATTTTATCTGAAAAATGAAAATTCAAGTAAATTTTAAATTATCGATCTCAATTATTTCGGTGATTGTTACATATTTGCTCTACAGATAGTGCAATTGACCGCTTCTGGAGAATTTGATGAGGCGCTAGCATTGTGTAAGCTACTTCCACCAGAGGATTCAAATTTACGAGCTGCAAAGGAAAGCTCAATCCACATAAGGTATGTTTGTATTTTCCAGTTGAAAAGAAAGCCTACAATAATACTGATTTGGAATATAGTGACATAAGGTATTTTCGGATTCTACATTAGAAAAGAAAGGCCACAATAATTCTATATTTTATCACTACATAGTACAAGTTACTATGTATCCCTTTCCTCTTTTGTCAAGCTGTTCCGAATCCATATCTTTTTCTATACACTTCTCATAATATATATTAACTCCCCAGACATGTATCTTCTCCTTTGACTAGTAAAGAACAGGTTTTTTTTTTTTTTTTTTTTTTTGTGGGAGGTGTTCACATGTTTTATGTAATTTGAGATGTTCAGTAGAACATAATAGGGTTGATGTATGCCAAGTAATGTAAAAGATAAAAAAAATCTTCTGAAAGAGTTAATGCACTCATGTACACCTAGGTAAGTAAATTTGTGTATTATTTTGCTTTAGTATATGACTGGTATGCAGAAGTCCAGGTTAGTTTGATACAATTGTAGAAATTTGACTAATATATTAAATTGGATGGGACTTAAATTGTAGCTTATGAGAACTGAAAGTTCTTCCCATCCTCAGGAAAAAAATATGGCTGAAACCCGAAGCTTTCTGTCAACATAAATTCTCAATTTTGGCCACTCATGGCAATGCATATTCTATAGGTCTTTGCATTTCTGTAGACTATACCAAATCAAAGTGAACAACTATGAACGGTGGTTGAAAAATTAAAATGCTGTCTGTTTCAAAGGGAATTCCTCATTAATTTCAGCTACTAATTCACCAAATCTACTTGAAGCCAACGTCATATTCTTTTGTTATTATGCATTTGATTCTATGAACCTAATTAAGTGATATCTTATCCTTTATTCCTTTTGATTTTGTGAATTAGATATGGACACTTTTTGTTCGATAGTGGGAGCTATGAGGAGGCAATGGAACAGTTTTCAGATTCACATGTGGACATTACTTACGTTTTATCTCTGTACCCATCTATTGTTCTGCCTCAAACAAATATTATAGGTGAACATGACAAGCTGCTGGACATGCCAGAATTAGCAAGGGAATCCTCTGATGTGACAGATGAGATGGAATCATACTCTTTACAGCTTCATGAATCAGATGATAAATCTCCATTGGAGGTAAAGAAAATGAGTCACAATGCTCTAGCTGCCCTTGTGAAGTATTTGCAGAAGAAAAGAAGTGGAATAATTGAGAGAGCGACGGCTGAAGTAACAGAGGAGGTGGTCTCTGGAGCTGTTCACCACAGCTTAAAATTATCTGAGCCATATAAGCCAAAGAAGCTAAGCAAGGTAGCAAGTATAAGTATATCTTATTTCATATTTATTTGAGACTGAGAATGATTCTTGACACTAGAATCAGTGTTTGCTTCAATGCTATTTGTTTATTGACCTTCGTACTGCAGCTTGCCTTTTCTACAACCAAATTCATTTTAGGATCCCTAGACAGAAAATTGTTTGCTCTCTTTTTTTAACAGAAATCTGGAAGTTCCATTCCTTGGTCTCTAGATTGGTCTGTTGAACTCTATGGGTGATTCACTGTTGTATGCAGTGAGGCCAGGGTAAATTTAGAATGGAAGAAAGTAAGTGTGTCTATGGTTTTGTTTATGTAGGAGTTAAACTGGGATACGTCGAAATATTATGGACATATGATAACTTGAGCTAGAATCTGGGCAACTTCCAATTATCATGGGCACTTGGTTCATAATGAATAGCATTTCTGGTAAGAAATGGAATATAGCTGTAGATTTTGGTCACGAATCAGGATACTGCATCCAAAATTTTCTGAGATACTGTATACTTGTTAGTGTGCATGGTGTCTTTCAATTGTGCAGATGGTTGCAAATTTAAGAATATATCAGTTATTTACCAATGAATTTGATCCATAGTAGTCATACTTTATTTCTTTTATTATTTTCAGAAACGAGCTCAGACACATACAAGCTCTATTGCTAGAGAAATGGCAACTGTACTGGATACTTCTCTGCTTCAAGCTCTTATTCTTACTGGGCAGTCATCAGGGGCAATAGAGCTGTTGAAAGGACTCAATTATTGTGACCTGAAGATATGTGAAGAGTTTTTGAAGGAAAGGAGTGAATATATGGTTTTACTTGAACTCTATAAAAGCAATGAAATGCACCGTGAAGCTCTCCGATTACTCAACCAGTTAGTTGAAGAATCAAAATCTGAGATGGAGAATACAGATTTTAATAAAAAATTTAACCCTCAAATGATACTTGAATATCTCAGGGTATTATCTCTATTTCCTTTGCTCACATTTAGCTCAAATGATCCTCGAATATCTTATATGCCTTGCTAAATGGTGTTCTATTTGTCTGCATAACAACTGTTTCTACAAGCTAGATGGGTTCATGTATAATTATGCTGTTATTTTGATAAGTTAACATGCTAAATTTTAAGGCACTATTAAAATATTAAATTCAAAGTGCGACCCATGTTTACTAGTTTCTCTGTGCATACTTTGTGGTTATATCCAACTCATGATGACTCTTAGATCAGTAGGCCAAGCAGTTTATATACTTGAAAGTTTAATAGATATGTGGTAGGCTCACATATAATTGCTTAATATACTACCATGTCCTGTTTCACGCTTTTGTTGTCCTCCGACAATTGCTCGTTAGTATTAGCAAAACTGGTTGCATAGTAATGTTTTTCTATTGTATCTCTTGATATCTTTTTAAATTTTAAAGGTTATCATTTGGATCTTTGCCTTGATATCTTGAAATCATTTTGCTTCCTGCCACATTATTATACTTTTATATGACTGATTCGAGATTTCATTTTCATTTCCAGCCCCTTTGTAGATCTGACCCAATGCTGGTTTTAGAGTCTTCCTTGTACGTCCTTGAGCGCAACCCATCAGAAACTATTCAGCTTTTCTTGTCTGAAAATGTTCCAGCAGATTTGGTAAATTCATATCTGAAGCAGCATGCTCCAAATTTGCAGTCAACGTACTTAGAACTAATGCTCTCAATGAATGATACTGGGATCAACCCTAATCTGCAAAACGAGCTGGTATGTACAATTGTATTGTGTTAGTATATTGGAAAATTCATAGTTAATCAATCCATTTCATGCTGATTAGATGATTTTGTTCCTTAACCTGATCATACAAAGTTCACAGTATAATTAATGCATGGATTAATGTTCTGACTATTGGATCTTCTGATCTGAAGGTGCAACTGTACCTTTCTGAAGTTCTAGACTGGTACAAGATTCTGAAGGAAGAGGGAAACTGGACAGAGAGAACATATTCCCCAACACGGAAGAAGTTAATATCCACATTGGAGAGTAATTCAGGTTACAATACAGACTTACTTCTTAAGCGCCTTCCCCAGGATGCTCTTTTTGAGGAGCGAGCTATATTGTATGGGAAAATAAATCAACACCTCAGAGCGCTCTCTCTCTATGTTCACAAGGTATTGCTTTTGTGTGCCTTGATCCATTGACATTGTTGAGTTCTGGTTAAATATTATTTTTTAGGTTACCCAGAATATCTTTTGTACCACTGCAGCTCCAGATGCCAGATCGAGCAGTTGCATATTGTGACCGTGTTTATGAGGAAAGAGAACAACAACCATCCAAGTCAAATATATATTTTAATCTTCTGCAAATTTATCTGAACCCAAGAAAAGCTGAAAAGGAATTTGAGCAGAAAATTATTCCAGTTGCATCACAATACTCTGGAATCCAAAAGGCTAGTGCTACTAAGCTCAAAGGGGGGCGCATAGGTAAAAAGGTCGTTGAGATTGAGGGGGCTGATGACATACGCTTTAGCCCCAGCGGAACAGATAGTGGCCGAAGTGATGGTGATGGAGATGATGTAAATGACGTAAATGACGGAGGCCCTATAATGTTAAATGAAGCACTGGAACTGTTAAGCCAACGGTGGGACAGAATAAATGGTGCTCAGGCTCTTAGGCTGCTACCAAGAGACACTAAACTCCAGGTATTTTTTTTTCCTGGTATACTGTGTATGAAAGATATCTTTTGATCATGCACACTTCTAGAATAAATATGTAAGCATCAAGAACCTTGATCTATATGGCCCTAACCTAAGCAGCACGACCTCAACGATAGGCGGCTGCCGCACCACAGAGGCAGGGATAGAAGGGCACTAACAATATTGATTGATATTCTTCTTGTTGCTTACCACATAACAGTTGTTAGCTGCTTCTTTTATAGAGCTACTTGGCATGACCCTAACAGATGTTACAGATCAAACCTAATTTTATCTCTACTGGTAACAAACCCCTAATGAATCTGAACTAATCTTTTCCTTGCTATCCAATCTTGCCCCACGGGCTAGAAGCCTAGTGTGCTGTTCGTGTCACAATTCCATCCATCCTTTGACACTGCTTGTCCTCGAGCTGGTGGTGGCCACGGTTGAAGCCCAAGTTGGCCCCATGATGACTGGGAAGGGCTCTGGAGACCTGTTCCTTTTGACGGTGTTTGTGTTTCCAACAACAATGAGAGGACTAACGCTGCCCTTACTTGCGGAAGGAACAGCGCCTCCATCTCCTGGAAGAGTAGCAGCTTCTGCTATACTCAAGGCAGGGACAGTTGTGCTGCTTCTGTTTGTGTTCCATCCCACTCCCCCTAATATCAATGTCCTCCTATGGAACCAAGAGAAGTGCATCCTTGATGCTTGAAGGAGAGGCAGCGCATCAGCTGCACACCCAGCTCCTTTTCCTCCCTCCTTCGAACACAGCTCGTTCTCAAGCTGTGGTGGTGGCTGAAAGGACCTAGGATGCCCCCTAGAGGGGGGTGAATAGGCGTTTCTGAAAATTAACACCTTTAAATGCGGAAACAATTAGAAATGGGAGTTTCCAAAATGGAAACTCCAAATTAAGAGTACTACCACCCCTCACAAGTTAGCCACAAAGTAAACAAGGTATAAAGAATATATCTAGAAGCTACAACCCTGCAACACCAAGTTAGAACAGAGAATAAATATTTTCAGTGCAGGCAGGAAATACCGGACGTGTCCGGTATGAATACCGGGCGTGTCCGGTATACACGATTTCTGCAGATCGGCCCCGAACTTGCTCCTTTCAATTTCTATCTTCAAACCAAACTGCAGGCACCTAATGGAGATGACAATATACACAGAGAACCTGCAGAATAGCTAGAGCAACACAAATATCAAATGAAATGCGAATTAAGACACGATATTTGTTTTACCGAAGTTCGGACTCGTTCGAGTCATACTCTCCGTTGAGGGAGCTGCGGGCAACCCAGCGAAGGTCAGCCCTAGAGGGTACCACGAAGGTCACTCTAGCCGGAGTCTTTTCCAACTCCTTTTCCTCCTTCCACTAATTTGATTCCGAGGCGGCGGAATCGACCGTTACAAACTTTCCGAGGCACACCACAATCTCTCGGGTGCTCTCCGGCGACGCCTAGCCGTCTAGGACCGCGAAGAGTCCAAGAGTAACAAATGCGAATCACGAGATTGACAATATGCACAAGTGCTCAAGTGGTGGCTTGCTCTCTTTTTCAAACTCTTTCTCAACCCACAAATTGATTTTGCAATTTGGATAACACACTCACTAAGAGAGGGTTTAGGAGAGTTGGCAAGGCTCAAAAACGTGTGTCTCAGCAGAATCAGCAGCCTCCAAAGGTGGAGGCTTGGGGGTATTTATAGCCCCCTTGAAAAACTAGCCGTTTTATAGCCGTTGCAATACCGGACACGTCCGGTATGCATACCGGACACGTCCGGTATGACTCACACTGCGCCAACGGTAACTAAGTTACAGTGATGTTGTGAGGCGTCGGAACTCCCGACTCAAGTCGGAACCCCCGACCCTCAGCAATTTTAAAAAACTTGTAACTGAGTTAAAGTTAGTGAGGTGTCGGAACTCCCGACGTATGTCGGAACTCCCGACCGTCGGAACTCCCGACTCACGTCGGAACTCCCGACCCTCAAGGCTTTTGAAAACTAGCCGTTGGCTTCTGGTCATCCATACCGGACGTGTCCGGTATGACCAGGACAGTGAAACCTCCAAGTCTGTCGAAGTGCGAGACGTCGGAACTCCCGACCCATGCCGGAACTCCCGACCGTCGGAACTCCCGACGAACCAACCCGAGAACAACAATTTTACAGCTGCTGGACAAATACCGGACACGTCCGGTATTGCCAGACCAGCAAGAAATCAGTTAGCACTTTTGTCACTCAAATAATCAAACCTCACATGGGTTGGCTTGAGTACTTATGAAACATTATCTATCAACATGATGCATCCCTCTTAGTAGTACGACATACCTATTAAACTCAAGATAAACGGAAATATGAATTTGTACCACTTGAGTTGTTCTTTTGAATTGATGCCGTCCCTTCCAATCTTCATCAAGTAAGGGTGCTAACATGTTGATGTTGATTTTTTCACTTGAGTATAGCCATCTTGAGCATGTGACTTGATTCCATTCATATAGGAGACTCCCCCTAAATCATTGCATCCGTGGGGTGCATGTGTGTGTGACAAAGTGAAACCGTGATGCATATGACAAGATATATCACACAAGAATAAATATAAAGGCATCACATCAAATATTTTCATTTTAGCATGCATAGTCCTTATGAAAATAAATATAACACATGTAATTCACACATAGCAGTCATTACGCATTTTCTCAAGTCCACAAGCCACTAAAATATAAATAAAGATCATGTCTCAAGAGATACATAGATAAAGCATAAGTAAGTCTCATCTCTCACATGATACAATCTATCTCAAATCCTAACACATGTAATTCACACATAACACTCATTACGCATTTTCTCAAGTCAACAAGCCACTAAAATATAAATAAAGATCATGTCTCAAGAGATACATAGATAAAGCATAAGTAAGTCTCATCTCTCACATGATACAATCTATCTCAAATCCAAGATACATCAATGAAGCTTAAAAACAAGAACTGACAGCCTGCAGTACATATCTTCAGGTACAAAGATAAGCAAATGAAACTATTCTGAAGCTTTAATCAGTCTCTCTCCCCCTTTGTCATCTATCATCACAAAGGTCCAACAATGACATACTAAGGACAAAGGGGCTACAAGCTGTCACACAAAGCGCAAAGGGTGCTTAAGGTTCAAACTTTGTACTAATCTCTCCCTTTGTATTAAACTCTCCCCCTTTTGTCATCTTAAAGAGGTTGTACTTGTCACTTGTTTGCAATTCAAAATAGATCAAGTACATAGGTTTACTAGCTCATGAACAAACTCATACACTAACCACTAGATTATATAATCATTCAAGCAATAGTAGTAGTCTATGAATCTAAAAATTTTCATTTGTAATGCATGATCCTATAAGCATGTACTATATGCACTAACCGCATACTAGTAAGGGATGAAAAATAATCATGCACAATACAATGATACCTTTGCTATATTGGAGAGAAAGATAGTCATATAGATTTCAATTCATTTCTCCAATAGCATCATGAAGTCCAATTATAAGCTTGGTGAAGACCAATAGATACCAATTCTTTGAATTCCTATTCTTCACCCATATGAATTGAGAATCACTAATGATCAAGTGCACTCTTCTTGTTGTGGTTGGCTTGCTTCTTCTTTGATCATTGCTTGCTTGAGAGAACTAAAAGATGCACCACTTGTAATACCACTTGAAATTTCGTGATGCCACTTAAAATTTTATGACTTGTTCTCTTTTGGGTGTTGCTTGTTTTCTAGACCAATCTCTTGATTTTCTTCAACCAAGTACCTCAAATGTCCCTTTAGATTACCACTTCGATTTTAGCCATTCAAGCCTAGGGCGAAGTGACATCTCTCCAAAGAACCATCATTGATACTCACTTGAAATAACTTGAAAGAGAATCACTTGATCCACATGAAAGATTTTGTTTGATTGATCCATATTGTTGGACTTAATTTGATGAATAACTTTGAATCCTTCGTTAAGTTCTTTTCTTTCTACTTGTTTAAGTCCTTTTGTTTCTATCAAAAGATCTTCAATTATCACTAGAACTTAAACTTCATCTTCATCTTGATTTTGGTCTTGGTCTTGATCTCTAGCTTGAGTACCAAATGTGTACCACATACACTCTTCAAAGAATAAATCATATCTCCCAAAGTACATATCCAAAAACCACGAAATTTGGTGAAGATGTGACACACTAAGTCTTATATTAGCTGTAAAAATTTGAGCTTCTTTGGACTTCTATATTGCTACCAGATTTCATATCTTTTCACACAGCTACATGCTGAAAACTGCTGCACTATACCTGATAAGATCTACTCCAAATCCGAAGTATCACTTATCCAAATCTCATGAAATTTGCACAGCAACTAATACCATAAGTGTAGAGCATGCAGACCAAATTTCAAGCCAATACAAATAGATTTGGTTACTCAAATATGTCTATGATCACTGCTAGCTCAGATTTTTAATATTGGACAGATTTCAATAATTGAGTTATTTTTCTCCAAATTGAAACAAACTTGAAATCAACTTATTTGAATACTCTCACAAGACATATGTCTATTTAAACCACTTACTAGAAGAAATCTTATGAACATATCCAATCAAACCAACTTCAAACTTGATTACTTAAGCATTTAATCCATTCAAACATCTTATAGCAAGCAACATATGCATATATATCCAATTCAATTAACTCATATGCATCCAAATAAACTTTGATCAACAAGAGATATACCTTGATAGCTTATGATCATCTTTGCAAGCTTCAACTCCACTTATTTGCATGCCTTCAAATATATCAATAAATTTCTACAACTTGAATATAACACTTGTATGTTGATAGCATATGGACTTCACTTAATTTTGACTTGGCATTGGGATAGAATTGCACTATGCTTCAATACTTGACTCAACATAAGATGAACAATAATAATTCCATTGAATCAAGTCTCCAATGCCATGGTACCTAAAAACGACCATCCACTTTTCGATGGTACCCAAACTAGTTCGGGTCCTCTCATGTTAGACGCAACATACTTAGGCATAGCCTTAGTATGACTAGCATATTTTTTTTAATACTAACCAATAAGGTACCATAACAAACCTTTCTAGGCATAATATTTGCATCAATTGAAATAGGCTTAGGATTCTCACTTAGGGGACATGTATTAGCCAAGAATTGATTTTCTCATTTTCGAATAGTTGGCAAATTTATGATTTTCAAAACTTGAGAGAGATTTTAAAGGGACAGAGATTTTTATGTACTTGAGAGAACCATGTCACATGTGATTAGGCAAATAATCAACCAAGGGTAGCAATAATCACAATATGACATGACTAGGTCACAAAGACCCAAAAACCACATGATTTTCAAAAACCACACCACCTACACATGCTAGTTAGGGATTTTGAAAAACATCTATCCTATATCACATAAATGCACACACTAGCATATAAAGGGCCTTAGATGCACTTACAATGCATGTATGTAAATACATACCTTTGTCTTGAGCCCACAATATCACCACTGAGATAATAGATGGCATGACAACATCATGTTGACCTCACTTGTCAAATAATCATACCATATATGAAATCAATTTTCATCCAAAGGACTACAAATAATACTAGATAAATTTGTTAGTCCACAATGGTGCAAAATAGAAATTTAGCTCCCCCTAAATAAGTGCTCCAAGTAATTTAAATGACTTTCAACAAGCACAATGTTCTATTGAGAATTTGGGAGTCAATTTTCTATTTTGAACCACAACCAAATAATTTGCCATATTTAAATTTGAGTTGAAGAGATACTCACAATCCACTAAGATTTGGTAAACCATAAACTTCTGAGTAAAATGAGTATATATGAAAATATATGAATCCAAAAACTCAGTTGCTTATTCAATTAGTGTTCTGGTTCCTACAATACCGGACACGTCCGGTAAGTGCAGGACAGACAATTAATTCGCTGCTTGTAATTCTTTGTTTAGCTTTATTATTTATTGTATACTAGCATCTCAACAAATAAATTACTCTACTAGAGAGCGATCAAAAGCATCATATGGCAAACATGATAAATCTCACGTGAAATTAATTAGCCACTTCCATTATTTCACAAATATACCTATTTGTGAACTATAGAACACGAAACGAACAAAGTGACTATCCTAAAAGGTTTAGGTACTTGTTACCAATGGTGATGATGAAATATATGAGATGTTCATTGAATTTTCTTCGGGTCAACCATATAAGGGATTATGATAAGAATTGGTTGATAGATTGAGTGAATATAGTCAAATTGCTTGCTCAACCACCCCGAAGTTTTCATCTCACCACCAAGTACCTACATTATCAACCTAAGCACATTTTTGTACCCAACTCTTGTTGGGTCCTTTTGGGTTAGTCAACAAGTGCTTAGGCACTCAAATGGCCTTAGTACTAGTTTGTGATGAACACATCACCTTGCTTGTGCTAATTCCATTTGTGGTCTTCCTAAGCATATTATTATAAACAAATGTGTTCGGCTTAGGGATGTTACCATTTGGGCATTCATAGCTTAGATGCCCCTTTCTTTTACAAGCATAGCATATGCGGCCTTTGTTTGCTCTATGCTTGTTTTGCTTGTATGGACATCTATCAACCTTGTGGCCCATCTCATTGCACCCATAGCATCTTCTAGTTGCAACTTGGGATTCTTTTTTTGCTTCTTTGTACATTGGGCATTTCTTGGTAAGATGCCCCAATTTCTTGCTCATGAGACAAGCACTTTGTCTATGACTCTTCACTTGCTTGGCCTCCTTGGTAGAAGCCTTTTGATTGACGGCTTCAACCTTGTCGGCCCAACTCTTGTGTGGACACATAGCCCACTTATGTCCATACAATCCACAACCATAGCACATCCTTTTTCCATGTTTCTTGCTCTTGGTTGTGTTGGTCTTGCTTGAGATGTGATTCTTTTGTTGGGCTTTGGAGGAAGCAAGGTTTGAACCCTTCTCAAGCTTCTTCACCATGTTATCACGATTATCTTGAGAAGGTTGTGCTTTCTCCTTACCCTTCAACCGAATCACATCTTTCTTTAATCTTTGCACTTCTTCTTTGAGCTCTATGTTTTCTATAAGATTTAGCTCAATCGAAGATTGGCTTGCTTGAGGAGCACACTCATTAGTACAAAAAATATTTAATTGAGATGGTGTACTAGTGAGCGGATGTGTGAGAGGTTGACAAAATTTTACCGATGTAATCACAACCTCATGAGCCACCTCAAGCATAATGCTTGATTCTACTACTTCCTCATGAGAGCACTTTAGATGAACATAATTTGCTTGTAGCACATTATACTTGCTTGATAGTTCATCTAGCCTTGCCTTGAGCTCGAAGTTTTTCTTCTCTAGTTGTGGAACACTAGAAAAGGATTTAGTAACTAAAGCATGCTCAATTGATAATTTTTCATACCTCTCATTTATTGCCTTTAGCTCTTGCAATTTGGAGATGAGAAACTTTTCTTAATTTTGAAGCGATTGCTCTTGCTTCTCTATCTCTTCTTCAAGCTCATCATTCTTTTCAACTATCTTCATGATAATGAAGTTGTCTTTATGGTTAAGATGATCAAGGTTGTAGTTGTCTTCAACTTCAACGTCACTCTTATCTTGATCATCTACTTGTGCTTTCTCCTTTTCTTGATCTTTCTTGTTATTCTTCTTCTTGCTTTTCTTGGCCATGAGACACAAGTGATGAGTATCATGAGATATTGAGGTTGACTCATCACTTGTTCGCCACCGGGCTTGAGCATCGTTGCAAACAGCAGCTTGCTGGTCTGCTGCCTCGGCCATACCGGACACGTCCGGTAGGAATACCGAACACGTCCGATATGTGCAGGCAGACAGCTGGTCATGCGCTGCTTGCACTTCTTGCTCCGGCTCGGCGCTCTTGAGGTCTTGTGAGGCTTGTTCGCTGTATGATGACACAATGGACATACTTTCCATTGACTCGATCTCAAGTGCATCATCACATTTGGATTTTCCATATAAATCAAAAAGTCTAGTCCAAATGAGATGAGTACTCTCCGGAGGTGGTTGTCTATTGAAGATTGCCTCATCTTGAACTTCTACACTCAATGTACTCAAAATAATATTAATAGCTTGAGCATTTAGTTGCACGCATATCTCTTCCTCTTTTGACAAATTTTTGTAGTTGCTCCAATCAACTATAGAAAGAGGTATGCTTGCATCCACAATATGCTCAACAAGAGGACTAATATCTCTAAAAGCATTGAGTACATGTATTGACCAAGTTAGAAAGTTTAAACCATCATTTTGGAGAAGCATCGGCTCCAACTCGATAGGCGTCGACATCCTTTTCTCACGGCGGTGAAGCTTTAGGTGAGAACCTCGCTCTGATACCAATTGAAAGGACCTAGGATGCCGCCTAGAGGGGGGTGAATAGGCGTTTCTGAAAATTAACACCTTTAAATGCGGAAACAATTAGAAATGGGAGTTTCCAAAATGGAAACTCCAAATTAAGAGTACTACCACTCCTCACAAGTTAGCCACAAAGTAAACAAGGTATAAAAAATATATCTAGAAGCTACAACCCTGCAACACCAAGTTAGAACAGAGAATAAATATTTTCAGTGCAGGCAGGAAATACCGGACGTGTCCGGTATGAATACCGGACGTGTCCGGTATACACGATTTCTGCAGATCGGCCCCGAACTTGCTCCTTTCGATTTCTATCTTCAAACCAAACTGCAGGCACCTAATGGAGATGACAATATACACAGAGAACCTGCAGAATAGCTAGAGCAACACAAATATCAAATGAAATGCGAATTAAGACACGATATTTGTTTTACCGAAGTTCGGACTCGTTCGAGTCCTACTCTCCGTTGAGGGAGCTGCGGGCGACCCAGCGAAGGTCAGCCCTAGAGGGTACCACGAAGGTCACTCTAGCCGGAGTCTTTTCCAACTCCTTTTCCTCCTTCCACTAATTTGATTCCGAGGCGGCGGAATCGACCGTTACAAACTTTCCGAGGCACACCACAATCTCTCGGGTGCTCTCCGGCGACGCCTAGCCGTCTAGGACCGAAGAGTCCAAGAGTAACAAATGCGAATCACGAGATTGACAATATGCACAAGTGCTCAAGTGGTGGCTTGCTCTCTTTTTCAAATTCTTTCTCAACCCACAAATTGATTTTGCAATTTGGATCACACACTCACTAAGAGAGGGTTTAGGAGAGTTGGCAAGGCTCAAAAACGTGTCTCTCTCAGCAGAATCAGCAGCCTCCAAAGGTGGAGGCTTGGGGGTATTTATAGCCCCCTTGAAAAACTAGCCGTTTTATAGCCGTTGCAATACCGGACACGTCCGGTATGACTCACACTGCGCCAATGGTAACTAAGTTACAGTGATGTTGTGAGGCGTCGGAACTCCCGAAGAATGCCGGGACTTCCGACCGTCGGAACTCCCGACTCAAGTCGGAACCCCCGACCCTCAGCAATTTTAAAAAACATGTAACTGAGTTAAAGTTAGTGAGGTGTCGGAACTCCCGATGTATGTCGGAACTCCCGACCGTCGGAACTCCCGACTCACGTCGGAACTTCCGACCCTCAAGGCTTTTGAAAACTAGCCGTTGGCTTCTGGTCATCCATACCGGACGTGTCCGGTATGACCAGGACAGTGAAACCTCCAAGTCTGTTGAAGTGCGAGACGTCGGAACTCCCGACCCATGCCGGAACTCCCGACCGTCGGAACTCCCGACGAACCAACCCGAGAACAACAATTTTACAGCTGCTGGACAAATACCGGACACGTCAGGTATTGCCAGACCAGCAAGAAATCAGTTAGCACTTTTGTCACTCAAATAATCAAACCTCACATGGGTTGGCTTGAGCACTTATGAAACATTATCTATCAACATGATGCATCCCTTTTAGTAGTACGGCATACCTATTAAACTCAAGATAAACGGAAATATGAATTTGTACCACTTGAGTTGTTTTTTTGAATTGATGTCGTCCCTTCCAAATCTTCATCAAGTAAGGGTGCTAACATGTTGATGTTGATCTTTTCACTTGAGCATAGCCATCTTGAGCATGTGACTTGATTTCATTCATCAAGTTTGAATAATCCCAAATGTATCAAGTCACTTCCATCAAATACTTTATTATAGATTTGATCCTTCACATCAATATGACCATCTTAGCTTGATGAGTACCTCAACTAAATACAAGTACTTTCTTCTTCACCCTAGCTAGGTTCTTCGGCCGCCAAGCCGTCGCTTGCCCTTCACCCTTGCTTAGTACCTCGAAGCCTTTCCTTGCTATCTTCACCATCTCAAGCCATCAAGTCACATCTTGTGTTGAATCATCCATTCATATGTATTGTTATCTTTTTCATTTTAATTTAGCAAGCTTCAAATATGAGACCATTCCATATGCAATCCCTCATGTCTCATTAACTAATAATCATGAGCTTGCTTTCACATAGTACATGGAAATCCCACCATAAACAAGCATTTGCATGAATTCCATTTGCATTGTTGTCTTGTGCTTGAACTAGATTGTTTATACAACAACACATCATGTTGGCTTTCATTAAGTACCTGTGAGATAACCTATTACCTGTCCACACTTAGCAAACGGGTTAGTTCTTTAATCACGTTGTCATTCAATCATCCAAAACCCACTAAAGGGCTAGATGCACTTTCAGTGGCCATGGTGAGAGCCCTCAATGGCCCCATGGTGTTGAGTCTCTGTACTATGACAATGCCACAGCATGTTGTAGAAATCCCTTCCCACCACAAAGAATGGCAGCTGTGTCCACCTGGACATGCAGGACAAGTCACACCCTGCTGTAGGGCCTCGTGCAGCATATCTGCATAATAGCAGCAAGGGCTGAAACATGCTGCTGCTGCTCTGCCTCTCTGCACACTCACAGGAACCGTCGCCAGTGTTGGTGATGAAGTCGTGGCAACACCCAATGCTGTAATGTTGGAGATCCGTGCCATCTGTTCTTGGCGTCTCGCCAAGAGTCATGCTGCTGCCTCTGGCCTCCCGCCGCTACCGCCGCACTCCACCCTCTCCCTCATCATCTTGGCTAAGGCTGGCAGCTGTGCCACCATGTCCTTTATCGCTTTGGTAGCGTTGTGGAGATGTCAGCAACATTGGCTGAGAGGTCGATGATTCCTTGAGTTGGGGAACCAAATGGAAACGGAACCAGAACAATCTGATACCAGTTGCCACAAACTTGATCTGGATGGCCCTAACCCAAGCAGTGTGACCTTGCCGACAGGCAGCAGGTGCACCACAAAAGCAGAGGGATAGAAGGGTACCAACCCTAATAGATTGATAATCTTCTTGCTTACCCCAGCATGGTTGCCAGCTGCTCCTCCTATAGAGCTACTAGGGGATGCTCCTAACAGATCAATCCTAATCTTATCTCTACTGGTAACAAACCCCTAAAAATCTGAACTAATCTTATCCTTGCTATCCAGTCTTCTAATTCCTAGCTAGCTAAAGATAACAATCAGCATTTAGCTCCATGGGCTTGAAGGTTCAGGAACTGTTTGCGTGAACAGTAATACGCCTAGGACCTGCATGTGGCAGTATGTTTGTTGTTAAATATTTGCCATCAAATAAGTCTGCTTTTACAACATGCCGCCCAAATTCGAATTGCTTCACTCCATGCCATCCAGATTTTGGGAGTCATCCCTCAATGCCATCGTGGGATGGCATGGAATGAATTACAGTTGAAATCCTGGTGTTATGAACTTATGATTGGACTGTGCTAATGCTACTGACCCTATGTAATATATCGGTGATGCACTTATGTGAACTGAGAAATAGCGAGGATTTTACACATCATCATTCTTGTACTTGCAGCGTGTAGAAATGGACAAGCCATTATATGATTTTTTTCCCGTTTTGAAGTTTACTAAGGAAGATGATTGATATACTCCCTCTATTCTAAATTATAAGATGTTTTGACTTTTCTAAATACATAGCTTTTGCTATGCACTTAGATATAGGCTATGTCTAGATACATAGTAAAAGCAATGTATCTAGAAAGCCAAAACGTCTTGTAATTTGGAACGGAGGGAGTAGTACTCTTCTAATTTTTGCATATGCGGCATAAGTCTGTTGTTTGTTATACTCTGCTGTTATTCAGGCTCTTGCATTAGGCATAATTATGCCTTTTTTTAGGAAAAATAACACGATTTTGCAGTTTCTGATGCTTATGTTCCACTATTGATTGCTTCAACTATTTATTTTCACATCGTTCAGAATATCCATTGCCGAGGTTTCTCAAGATTCGAATTATCTGATATGAACACTTGCAGGATCTTGTATCATTTCTTGAGCCACTATTGCGGAACTCTAGTGAACATCGGCGCAATTACTTGGTTATCAAAAACTTGATTTTCCGGGCAAACTTGCAGGTTAGCTTGACATTCTGTTGTAGCTTTTTCACTCTTGTTGTCAAGGTATATTCCTTGCTCTGCTACTATAAAAGATGTTGCCTTTAGGATTTGCTGTCCAGATTTGCCCCTTTATGTAATGACCTCCAACTCTAGTATGCATCTCCAATCCAAAGTTAAATGGCATGATGATGACGCTAGTCATTTTGTGCACATGCAAACAGACAATGCCAATTAAGTTAGATGTGCAAGATTAATGGCTGTATCTTGTCATGTTCTCAATCTCTCTCATCAAACACACCATCTCTCTTATCATATATGCCATATGAGAGTATTATATTTACATGCTTATTTACGGCTTCTATCAAGTATCAACAATGATTTGGTAACTATTATCATTTATCTACTACATTTGTTGTGTAGCGCAATCAATATTCTTATTATATCCTTGACTGATCTTTCAGGTCAAGGAGGATCTGTATAAGCGGTGTCAAGCTGTTGTCAAGATTGATGGAGATAGTACGTGTTCTCTTTGCCATAAGCGTGTTGCAAATAGTGCTTTTGCAATATATCCAAATGGACAGACTTTGGTGCATTTTGTCTGCTTTAAAGAATCACAGCAAATTAAGGCTGTCAGAGGAGCAAACTCTGTGAAACGTAGATAATATGGCCATGATCCAGGTACACCCTTGAACTGGACACTGTTAAATCAATATTGAGGTAATTGTGCACAAGTATGATGGATGACTGTGCATATGTTTTCTGTATTAAGGGAAAAAGGGTAAAGAACCCATACAATATACCCAAACCGCAAAACTCTCACACCCACACCCATACACTACATCAGATCACAAGGAAATAGTTGCGCCCTTGAATTGTTTTCCCTTACTGTTGTAAGGTCTATCATCACACCTCCTCACATACCACCGTGCTGTTAGAGCATGTACAATGGGGTTATTTAGCAAAAAAAAAAAAAAAAAAAAAAAAAAAAAAATTGTTTGCCATGTCATTTGCACCGGGTGCTTTTAAGGAGCAGAGTAATGCAATGGCTACTTAAATAACCTGAAACTTTTGTATGTGCTGACCTGGAGGGTAAAATAAATGTGGCTTGGCAGTCCTCTTGGGATCAGTCACTGCAGTAATTCTTCTATATTAGAATAACGGCCTTGTAGATGCAAAACATTAGGCCAATCTCAGATTCTCAGTTGAAGTTTCATACTTAATTATTATAGTGCCACGTCACGAAAAGTGGTGAGGTGGCGTGAAAATTAAGAGAGACATGAAACTCAATTGGCACAGTTACCTAGTCAATGAAACTCTACTGAAATCTGCATTGAGAGTCTATAGTTTCATCTCCATGTATTTTGCCTCATCTCATGTGTCTCGCATCTTCGTGTGCACCATACCTTTCATGATTATCATGCGCTATATGTAATTTATTTTACAAATGACCCTGTTATAAAAAGGGCAGACCCAGTGCCGGAGGCTCCCACATGAGTGGGGTCTGGGGAAGAGAAAAACCGAGGCAAGCCTTCCCCTCGCAAAATCTGCGGAGAGGCTACTTCGAACCCACGACCTGCACCAGGCCTACCCTTCATATGACCCTGTTATGGGGGCAGACCCAGTGCCGGAGGCTCCCACATGAGTGGGGTCTGAGGAAGGGAAAAACCGAGGCAAGCCTTCCCCCCGCAAATCTACAGAGAGGCTGCTTCGAACCCACGACCTGGTGACTCAGTGAGACAGCTCTCACCACTGCACCAGGCCTGCCCTTCCATATGACCCTGTTATATATATTTTTATTTATATCATACAAATGTTGAAGTAAATTAAACTATTTTCGTTCACATTTTTTATGCTAGTATGTACTTTATATAGTGTTGTAAGTGGCCTTATTGTTCATATGGCATATTTGATCGCAACACCATGTAACTATTTAATTCTGTGACTAGCATATGAAACCGTGAGTTGAGAGAGGGTGTTTTCATCTCAGTTTCCAAGACTGTCACGCACTGAGACTGGCTTTA
This sequence comes from Miscanthus floridulus, assembly GCF_019320115.1. Classification (NCBI taxonomy): domain Eukaryota; kingdom Viridiplantae; phylum Streptophyta; class Magnoliopsida; order Poales; family Poaceae; genus Miscanthus; species Miscanthus floridulus. The sequence goes on from NC_089580.1 coordinate 17,279,470, forward strand.
GGAAAAAAGTCTATATAACCCCCTAACCTAATGTTGTTGCTCTACTCGCCCCCTAACCTATATAACCCCCATGAAACTCAAATTGTAACGCTGCATTGTTGCTATAATTGCTACTGTGATTAAATAACTGTTCCTAAACTAGTAGGGCATTTGTTCTAGACCTACATCCATCTCCATTTATCATGTTCTGCCCTTAGGATGCGGTTTGTCTATGGCTCTATGCACCCAAAAATTTTGATCTTGGAAAAAATTGTTATGAATGTGGCTGCCTGCTAACCACCTGTTCCAATATGCTTTGCTGAATGTGCAGTGTAGCATGGTGTATTGGTCGAATCGGATATCCTCTTTGTCAAACCAGGTTTGGTTGATGCCAGCTTACGGAATTCCTTCTCTTGGTCTTCACACTGGATTTGAGTGGACTTCTTCAGAAGTTTTTACTGGAGTGCTCTTCACTCTTCAGAGATTGAATTCATAACCGTGCGTGTGTGCTCGCTCTCTTTGTTTTCTGGCGAGCGTACTGGAAAACTGGGAACCCCCTTCCTTTTGGTTTTCATGTATAGAATGTAAATGATACTGTAAAGTTTCAGTCAGCAGATTGATTGTCTTGATTATAGTGCTGCAATGTGTGCTCCAAATAGGTTTGGGCATTATATTTTTGTCTCTATCCCTTTGTTTTACTATTTGTCAGTGATAGAGACTGCAATATGTGTGCTGTAGAAAGTCCCACATTGGAAAAGAAACAGAAGAGTATCAATGTATTATACATTATGTATGTATAGTTGCATATTGTTGCCGATCATTTCTGCATTATCACGTAGGCTTCCTTCAGGTGCCGGCCGCTCATATGAGAAACATGCTGACAACCCTCATAAATCATTTTTATCTGTAGAAGTTATTTTTCCTTTTTTGCAATGGACATCAGCAAGACCATCACAATAAGAATAATTAGACAATGATATATTAAGATCATGTTTGGTAGGGCTTCTGTCCTGATTTGCAAAGATGTTTTTCAGCTTCTACGAAAAAGTCTAGTTGAAACAACTCCTCCCAAAAAGCTGTTTTTTAGCTTCTCACAACACAAGAACCGAGGTGAAGCTGAAAATACTAGCTTTCTCTTTGTTGTCTTCCTTAAAAGTTGTTTTACCAAACTTTTTTGAAAACGGCTTAGCTTTACTGGTGAAGTTGTTTTATGGAACTGAAGAAAAAAAACTGCTTCACGAGTGAAGCTGAGCTGTATCAAACGGGCCCTAACCTTAAGGCCTTTTTGGAACACAGAAAATAGAAATTGTATAGGAATTTTATTGAAACAGTTCATTTTCAAAGTTCTACATTTCAAGGGAGGCGTAAAACAGTCCAATAATCAAAACGCCTAAAACAAATCCCATCAAAACGCCTAAAACAATGGAAAAGGCTCTATGATAGGCTCTTAAAGAGAGGATGATGACATATCATGTAGCGTCCGAATAAGAGCCTTAACTTTCAATGGTAGTAACATCTAAATAACAACTGCTTAGAGAGTTTAAAAACAGAGGAGCCTGCTTTCACAGCCTTTGAGCTACAACGCTCATTGGAGCTAACTAGATACAGACGTGGAGGTGAAAGATAGCTATAATACATGCTTTGGTAGCGGCACCAAACTATTTTATGCAGGTCGAGAATAGCAAAGCATGTTGTGAGAGAAGTGATGAGGCCAGCTGCCTCAAATGAACAATCAAGCTGGAGAGAGAGAGAGAGAGAGAGAGAGAGAGAGAGAGAGAGAGAGAGAGTATAAATAATCATTCTTTTTTCTCTTTGTTCTACGTCAGCTACCTACATCGTCAATTATCACTGGAGTAATTTTTTCTAGCAGTCTTAAAGTTGTCTGGAGGTGTCATTGTAACATATCTCATCTAGGTCCAAACATGTGTTTACTCGACCGTTATCCTATGTGGCATGGATTTAACATACGAGACCCGCATGTCAGCGGCAAGATTCTACCTTAGAAAAATCGTATTTTTTTCATACGACTCTGGATGAAGTTGATTTTATATGAAAATAGTAGCTCTCCATGAGATTACAACTTTCTAGTTTTGTTTTTTTTTCATTTAAGATTGTTAAGATACTAAAAAAATAATATAAAATTTCAGAATCATATTAATCATGTTTTGTATCAACAAAATTCTTTTTCCTTTTTTTGCAATGACATCAGCAAGACCGTCACAATGAGAATATTTAGGCAACGATATATTAACCTAAAGGGTTTCTACAAATTATATAGAAAATTTTATAAAAAGCAATTCATTTTCACAGTCTTACCTTTCAAAGGAGGCCTAAACTGTTCCGTCAAAACGCCTAAAACAATCCCATCAAAACAAATCAGGGTACTCTATTAAAGAGAGAATGATGACATATCATGTAGCGCCTGCATAAGAGTTAACTTTTTTTTAGCAAGGAATAAACTTCCATTAAACAGAGGTCAACACCTGATCGGTGGCCACCAAATCGTTTACAGCAGCAGGATTACAATCTGACCAGAGCTCAACAGCACCTGACCCTAACCCTAACCCTAAATATGCACCCAATTTAGCTAATGCATCAGCTATTATATTACAAGACATGGGGATATATAGCACCTTCGCAGACACAAATTCAGAATACAATAAGCACTTGATGTCGCGAAAGATGATTGCATTCACCGCCATATCAAATGATGAGGAAGTAAGCGCCGAGTTCAAGTTAGAAGCATCAGTCTCAATTTCCACCCTTGAATCCCAGCATCCATGACAAATAAAACGCCCTGCAAGCTAGGCTGCAGTAGTTTCAGCTTGGAGAGCGTCATGGCAGTGGTCAATCTTACCAGCACCTGAGCCCACCGCTCCACCGTGTTCATCCTGAATAATTAATCCCCATCCATTCCACGTCCTCACAGCTGCTTAGATAGTTTAAAAAACACAAGAGTCTGCTTTAATAGCCTTTGAGCTATACAAGCATGAATCATACAACGCGCGGCGAACGTACTTCGACTAGTTTTTATTGTCAGAGCGTCCAAGCGCCTCACTCGGTCACTCCGCATCCAAAGCGTCTGCTGCTCGGTTGAGAGCCGCTTCTGTCTGTAAGCGCCTATGGCAGGCTGCTCTGACCTGATCTCCACAGTGGCAGGATATAACGGCTCCGTTCGGCTTATCTTATAATCTGCACTATTCAGTGTTTTTTTTCAGCCGAAACAGTATTTTTCTCTCACAATAATTCAGCCAGAGCAGTGTTTTCCAGTCAGTTTAAGCCAAGTTTCAGCAAGCCGAACGGGACCAACATGAAAAAGTGCATAATTGCCCAGGCCGATGGGGAAAAATGAAATTGTTTTGGACATTGACATGATCAATTTAACCATTTATTTCTAGTACACAAATGCGCACTTACAGAAAGATCGTAAAATTTCGTCGACGCATGCACGACAAACACATGCAAACCGCCTAAAAAAGCATACATAAAAAATAAAGCAAGCCATCTAGTCAACAAACAGTGCATTCCTTGCCTCAGCGAGGATCGCATCAATCACAGTGGCTTTGTTATCCAACCTCCCTCCTTTGATCAAGAGTTACCGGAATTAATGGCGCCACGAGTTCTTGAGCGGCTTCTCTAGCAATGCCGAGAGGTACATCTCCTTCCTCTCCGGTCCCTTGTCGAGCTTACTACCTGTCACCCACCTCAGCTTGCCGAACCCGACGCTCTCTATTACATCCACGTACGCCGCCATCTCCGCCTCCCCGCAGAAGAAGTGGTCCAACCAGAACAGGCCGCCGGGCCGGAGCACCCGGTACACGTCGAACAGCGCGAACTGCAGCGCGACGGGCGGGATCCAGCCGCTGAGCACGTGCATGGAGTGCACGATGTCCAGCGTGTTGTCGAAGAAGGGCAGCCGCGCAGCGACGCTGACGTAGAGCGGCACGATCCCGCGCGCGGCCACGAAGGTGCTGAAGGGGCCGTTGAGGTTCACGGTGGTGGCCACCACGGTGACGCCGTGCTCGCGCATGCGCACTGCGAAGGTGCCGGAGCCGCCGCCGATGTCGAGCCCGATGCGGACGGACGCCGGCGGGGACGCCGACGCGAGCACCTCGTCGATGGAGAAGTTGAGCGGGTTCCTCTTCTTGTCCGTGGCGTTGAGCCAGCGGTATCGCTCCCGGCCGCCGGCGAGGTCGAAGCAGTCCTTGCAGTCGTCGAAGCGCGGGGAGCGCGCGCGGTCGACGAGGCAGCGGAAGGACTTGCACGTGTAGGCGGACCAGTGCACGGAGCGGTCGGGCGGCGTGGACCAGAGCGCGTCCGGGAACGGCAGCGGCGGCGCCGGGTCCGGCGGCGCGGCGGGGCGGCAGCGGCGGCGCGGCAGGGGCTCGCAGCCGCGGAGGAGGAGCCGCTGCGCGGGGAGCTCGTCGTCGGGGCAGGAGGCGTTGACGGGGTACGACATGAAGGCGGCGAGCAGGTCCGGGAAGGCCAGGCACGGGTGGCCCACGGGTGGCCGCAGCTCGGCGGTGCCCCAGTTGGTGTTGCGCCCGTACGGTAGCGCGTGCGGCCCCGCGAACGCGTGGAACTCCAGCGGGAGGTCCACCGGCTGCTCCGGGACGGTGGTGGTCGTTGGAGTAGCCATTTTCGGCGGCGCCGCCGCGGCGGCCGGAGGCGTCGCGCAGGAAGAATAGTGGAAGGAGAGGAGGAACGTGGCGAGGTTGGAGCCGAGGAGCACGAAGACGTAAAGGATCGCGCGGCGGAGGGGGACTCCGGTGCCGGGGTCCACGTACGACGCGGCCAACCTTGTGATGGACATGGAGACCGAGCTTGCGAGCGCTTGGTCGGAGCGGGAGGAACAAAGGCCCAGGTGGCCGCGCGAAGATAGAGCGCCTACGACTACGACTACGAGTAGAGTAACAAGTAGGGGAAGCGCGCACATGTCCGCATCCGCGAGAGCCGAGACCCGAAGTCCCGAACCGAGAAGCGGGCGAGTAACGACTACCGAGTGCCGAGTGGTGTGTTTTCGACGCGATGTCTCGGATCCTCCCCTGTTTTGCTCGGAGTTGGAGCCCGGCTTGCTGGATAGGAAGCAACAGGCGGAGGCCCGGAGGGCGGAGGGGCCCCGGTTTGCAGGCGCTACAGCTACACACACGGTAATTTCTTCACGTCGGGGAATGGCTCATAGACCTGTTCGTGGCCCACCCAACCTGATTACCAGATCTACCCAATCTGAAAAAAAAGTCTAACCAGCGGCGGATCCAGGAAATATTTTAGGGAGAACTGATCAACACTGCTGCTCGATCTTAAGTCTTAGCCCCGTATACTATAGAACTTTGTCTAAAAATTCATATGGGCTCTACAGTAATTTGCACTGATTCGGTTTGGGTAGAGGAGCTTGAGCCCCCCGCCCCACCGCTGGATCCGCCCCTGAGTCTAACCCAACTCGTCAGTGGTCAAAGGTAGTTTTGGATCATGATTTTTGATCCATGGTTCGAACCGACCTGAAGTACCAAAAAAAAATTCTGTAATTTGTCTCGAGAGCTTAACATCTGTTAAGCGTTTGGTGATTCTGTAAGCTTGTTAACGTTGTTGTGCGATTAAACCCTGTAGTTATGGCTTTGTGGTAATGAAACTTGGACGTGCCACACTCTGCAAAAAACGAAGCTAGTGCATTGGGAAAATGATAATGAACAAATCTTACCGCGAAGACATGCACCAGACAATAGCACACAAAAACAGAGGCAATGCGAACAATCTTGTCGAGCTGATGTGGAACACGAAATATGAGATTTTTTTTCTGAAGGAAATGTATAAGCATGCCTTACATGACAGAGCAGAACATCTTGGTTAGGTGACAGCAGATAATTTAGGATGAAGCTGAGCTATGCACAAACGGCGGTCAGAAATAAACCGTAAACACCACAAAATTGGACTAATTTGTTCCTTGAATCGATAAAACCCTTAGAAGAAGATACTATAATATTCATCTGTGCTGTACTATACTAATACTTCTGTCATATAACTCTCAGCAGCTGCAGTGCTTGCTGTACTTCATGCACCACAGCAAAATGTCTTCTCAGAGATGTTGTAACAGTAGCACCAGAATTGTGGTGCCATGTACTCAGTCCACATGTTGTTTTCTTGTGAGCCGTAGATTTACATACCAATTTGCAAGGCAGCGCAGTATCAGTCCCACGATTATCTTGAATATGGCGAGCATAAAATAGGTCAGAACTGACCAAAGTAAAATCCAGAATATTCTCCAGATAAATGGGCCAGCAGGAAGGAGGGTAGCATATACCGGGGTCAATACACGAATTACCTAAAGAAACAAGGCACTTTTTCCATGTAAGTAGTCTGTACAATGTAACATGGCACAATAGAGCATGGATAGTTGGGCGTGTACTTACAACACAAGCTGGGGCAAGGGGGATGAATGTTAGGTCCTTCTTATGGTCATCAGGTTTGTCATTCAAAATCTGTAGAGAATATGGTCATTAATGGTGGTTTAATGGATAATATTCAAATTCTGGGCAATCGAACTTCAATGCCACAAACTTTTGGTATGATCAACCTATCAAAGCAGGGAAACTGTGCCCCAAGGAGGACCTGGAATATATTGAAAACTAATGCTCAATGCATGTCAATCATCAGTTCAAATGGCAAGTTGACCTTTTCAGTAAATGCATCCTAACATATAAAACAAATTTGCAAACACTGGCATTAGGAGAAATATACCTAATAGAATACAGTAACACAGTAGCATCAGAGAATTCACTGACAAAAAAAAAGGGCGTACCCAGTGCAGAGAGCTTCCACTCTGTGTGGGGTCTGGGGAAGGGTGTCAGTGGCAAGCCTTACCCTCGCCTGTGCAATGCGAAGAGACTGCGACTCGAACCCGGGACCTTCTGGTCACAGGCGGTAACCGGAAGGTCACAGAAATCCAGTAAGCAATGCAGCAATAGTACAGCCGTCACAAAGTACATGTCACTTAACAAAATTAAACTGTTTTGTGCTTTTGTGCGTGTATGTTTTAATTTTCTTTAACAGTTTAGCTTCATAATAATCAAGTACCTCTTACTTTTGATGAAGATGTTCAACTACCTAATCGTTGCTTAGTTATCCATTTTTGTATGATTGTATCAAATGGCACACATCATTAAGCCTGAAATACGGATAGAATCGAGATAAGCATCAGCGCCCCACCTGCTTGCAAAGATCTTCCAAAAACTCTGAATAAGCAACTGGCTTTATCTCATTAAATTTTGCAAGGAAGGAATGTTTGATAGCATCGATAAGTACTTCACACAAAAAAACCAATGACGCATTCTGCAGTGATAATAAACAAAATGTTTGAATGAGTTTTCGATTTGATAAAAAAAATCTTTGCATTAGAGGTACTGAAAATGGAAGAATACTAAACTTACAGTAAGAAAGCTGTCAAACCATGGACCCTCTGCTTCCAAGATATTTTGAGCAAGAACAAATAGCAGAAAGGCCGTGATGTGAAATCGCTCAATGATGTCTGCAAGTTATAATGTTATAAGCAAATAAGCTGCACCTTCATATGAATTAATTATCAAGAATAACAGCATGTAAGATTGAACAAAGGTGAATATGAAGTTTGCTAAATTTAGAACATCATGATTGAATTTAGAGAACATATTTTGATTTTTGCCATCAAACTGCTGATTGAAGCTAGGTGTTTAGATCCTGTGTAACATAAATGGTTTTGAACCTTACATTGATAAAAATGTACAAAAAGCTGTTTGTAGATGGTTCAGTTTTTGCAAAGAAGCCTATGTAGATAAACATTAATGAAGTCCAACTCAGCATTTTTTGACATGGTTAAGGGGCTAAGATGATGAAAACAGCAAGTAGCTCAGTAAGTAAAGAACCAAAGAGTAAATACAAAAGCGCATTGTTTGGAATAATATGCGCATAAATCATAAGCACACTCACCATAGTATACCAAACTATGAAGATTCTCTTTGCTAACACGCTTAAATACATTACTTTTTATCTCAGCAAAATTGTTTGATACCAGTAGAGCCAATAATGCATTGTTGTGGGCAATAATACATGTTGACAGGGTGATCGCCTGAGCTAACAAGACAAATGAATGGACAAGTACAACTTGTTAAGGAATTCAAAATTCTATGTTTATATTAAAATAGCAGCAGTAGCGATAATACAATTAAATCTACAATGTAATCAGAGCACATTGATGTCAAGCAAACCCATACCACTGTATATTCAATTGAAAATTTTGCTATTGTAATCACTAGATTCACCACCAGATTGTGTGTGACCTTTACCATTAGGCAGTCAGGTGTCCATGATCTTATCTGGTTCTAATTCAAATAGCATCTAATATTTAAAGGGAAATTAACTGATGCAAACTGCAGAAAAGGATATCAAATGCAACAACGGCTATCGCCTCGTCCAAAATGAACCGCATCAGTTCAAATGTCACATTATCTGTCGAGCATGCTGACAACCCCTCAGCTGAGTTGAACAGAACTTGCAGCACATCCTCACCGAATGATTGACAGAGTTTGTCAAAGATCTAAAACAAAAACACAGGTCAAGCACACAAATATTAATAATAAATGTATACTTCAAATAAATAGTATACTCACCTCTAGTACGTTGTATACGACATAAAGCTTGATCGTGCCCTGACCACGAATGACATGGTAAATTAAGCTAATATCTGACACAAAAAAAGAATAATCGTGGGTGGATTATCAAATACGTAGAATGTCCGCTTGTTCAAGCAAAAAAGAAGAAGAAGAGGGGGGGGGGGGGGGGGGGGGGGGGGGGGGGGGGGGGGATAACCTATCATTTGCAAAGAAGCAACTCCAAGGGCTAGAACTACAAAACATCCATAATCTGATAAATCAGCAGCATTTGGCCGCCGAAACTTTCTGTCACAAATACATTGGATAAATGATTACATGATCTAATATGTCCACTAAAGAGGGACTGAATGGGAAAGAGTGCCTTTGTGAAAACTAAAGCTGGCAAAAACAAGTCAATGGTAGAAAAGACGCAACTACAAACATGTAGATCATCAGAACAGGAAATGATGTAAAACAGTAAATAATGTTGGTGGTTTCTTGCACTGCTAAAGTTTACTATAATAAATGCTAAGAACATCGGTATATAAGCCAATCTACCCAGTAAACTAATATTGACAATGGAGGATACCAAGCATAAACTAGACACTTGATTGGAAAAGGCAAAACAAATAATACTTTTGCCTTGAGTTGTGAAGTATTGCTTCGAAGCAGTTTATCTCTACTTATGCAATTATTCCATGGTTCATATTTCCTCTCAAAGTAAATCATGTACTGTACAAAGAGCTCAATTTCTTTCAGATAGCCACCGCTGCATTTCAAACTGAGATTATCTTAACTAGAAAGTAAGTTCCCATATGCAAGTTCTCTAAAAAAAAGTTAATATACTAAAAAGTAAATCATACTTGTAAATCCCAAATGTACTATAGCTCCCATTGTTGGGTTAGACATCCAATAGAAACTAGCTTATCAGAAAGCTATGGTCAAAGTGCATTTAAGTTTTCACCACAACAGAGTACTAGGTTTATGTGATAAGATCTATGAGCAAGGTTAACTAGCTTAAGCAGAAGCTTCCCAACCAGAACCAGAACAGGTACCCTAAGACTGGCTCAACAAGTAATGTTTAGGTGCAATTATCTAAACTAAAAATTATATCACTAAGAGTTAACTTTTTATGAACATCATATAAGACAACATCAAGCTTAATCAGAATCTACAATCATATATCACAGAATGTCTCCGCACTACCAATATGTTGCTAAACAACAGTTCAGTCTAAATTTGTTTCATGCAATAAATAATTAAAATACTAGAACATACTTCATTTAATTTACAGTAAAACTGCAAACCGACCTGGTCTTCAGCACCCGCCAGATGGTAATGACAATTCGTGCAGGCATAATTGTAAGCAACGACAGAAAGGAATCTAAGCAGACGAAGAATCCTGCGACAATTAGCTGCAGCATTTTACCATTATCAAACATCTCTCTCATCACACAAACAAGTGCATAATAACTCCTGAAACATGTTAAGTACACACATAACCAAGTATGAAGTTCATCACAGCACATTCTACCCTTTTTTAAGTCAATATACATTTTCGCCTATCAATACCCAAACCAGGACAAGAATTCATTCATGAATGTTCAGTCAAAAGTACATGGTGAGTTATTGGTTTCATCAACATGCAAAATTAATTATTTAAAAAATGTCAAATTGTGAATACTCTTGCATATTGGATCCATTTTCCAGCAATGCCTGACATCAAGCAAGATAATAAGCTAGAACAGCATCAATACTCGAAAGTTCAAATCACATGCATGAGGTGTACCACAAGTATTGCCATTAGAAGTGCAGATGCATACCCGCTCACATCTCCATGGGACATGAAACATAGTGTTGTACACCCGCTGTCGCTTCTTCTCATTGCCCACTGCAATTGTGCTTCTTAGTGAATTGCCACCATATAGTTCCCCAAGGAAATATCTGAATGGTGAATTGTCAAGGCGCTCAACTTCTGCAACAGCAAATGGTTTATAGAGGTGTGAATATGCATATATAGGGCTTGTTGACTCAATATACAATAGCATGCTACTAAATTAGAATTGAATTTGAATCTACTAGTGCAATGAAAATTGGTCCACTAAAATAACTATTCTGTTTTGGATCAGATCTCCCAGATTTAGTCAGATATGAAAATCCACCAAGAATGGACCAGCAATTAGTATTTCAGACTGTGACCGTCTTTCCAGCCTAATGCTCTAATTCTAGGATGCAACAAACTTCACAGGCAGCATCATGTTCTACTTTGTTCATATCACAGAAATGAAGCGAAATCGTCTAAGAAATTCCTTACAATGTGTTGTCTAGAATGAGGAGTGGTGAAAGGACCATCAAATTATCACAATAAAAAGCATACAGTGAACAGTGAGATCTGAACCTCCGAGAATGTTGCTATTATCCTTCATGTACTTCTCCCAATCCAGCGACGACTCCTTCTCCAGCTTCTTCTTCATGCCCCCATTCGCCTCAGGCCGCCACGCCATGGCCGCCACATCCGCCACCGCCGCCGCAGCAGCTGATGCGCTCTCCCGCGTGCTGCTGCCGCAGCTGCTGGTGCCATCATCCGCGGACGCCGCCAACACCCTCCCGGCCCCGAAGACGCTCCTCTGCCTCAGCTCCACGCCAACATAGGTTACGCAGCTCGCAGCAGACATTTTGGCGTCCGAGCCCTCGCACACCGTCTCCGCAGTCGACCTCAGATCCGGGACCCTGAACGCCGCGGCCGAGTCGCCGCCGCCCTCCACGCGCGGCTGCTGCTCCCCCTCCGAGGCCGCCTCGTCGATCGGGGGGCTCCGGAGCCCACGCTTGCGCTTGGACCGTCTCCTGCGCCGGCGCTGGCCATCTGAAGTGGTGCCCGGCAGGGAGCGCGGGGAGATGTCGTCCGCGTCGTCGGCGGTGAGGTCGCCCGCGAGGAGCTCGAAGGATAGCTGGCGGCCGCCGGATCGGAGCGACATGGGAAGCGGCGGCGTCGGTGGCGGGGGACGGTGCGGCGCACGGCGAGGAGGCGGCGGGAGCCCCCTCGCGAACCTTAGGATCGGGCGTCGCCGCGCCGCGCGGCGGCGAGGAGCGGAGGCGGGGGAGGAGTAACGGGCGCAGAGAAGAATACTACCCTTTTCCGGTCGCGTTTATTATGTGCTTCTAAGTCGGGTTTTTTTTGTAATAATGGTTTTATTTAAAGGATTTCTTTGGCATTTTGAGAAGACGGTGATGAGTGATGATGACACGAGAATGGGGTCTGTCATCCTGCTATTCTGGGAAAGAGAAATTTCCAATTTCTGATTCTATAGGGTGGCTCTCGGAATTTAAAGGCCCTCGTCGTTTCGCTGAAATTTGAGTTAGGCTGATACTAATGCTAAAATATTGTGAGAGAAAAATACTGTTGATTTGCTAAAAAGTACGACTGAAATAGCGCAGAACATGACCAAAATCTTGATAGTCTCTTTTTGCCATGCCATCTCAGGCTCACGTCGCATGTTCTTAAGAAAACCGTGTGCCCTTTTTTTTTTGAAACGAAGTGCCCATAAATTTTTATAGCCCATGCAATTGTGATTCCTATAAAATTAACCAAATCTGTTCCACTTGTATAATGTGTGAATTTTACGCGTATTCCGGTTGATTAATTCTATCTATCCGGCGAAACAAACGATTCCATTTTATTGTCACAATTGCTAGCCCTTCAATCCCAAACATACACAAAAACGATAATTCCCCATGAGACATGATATATTGGAGTAGTTTAAATTTATTAGACAACCACATTGTGCTACAACTACAAGTAACAACGCTGAATTCATTCATTCATTCTTAAAGGTAGATTGCATTTGCACGACAACGGGAGAAACCTTCTTTGAATTGAAATTACAGGCACGTGTACGACTTTTCACAAACCATTTAGTACTCCTATGCTGTAGTAAGGCTCTTTGTTACTCATCGAATGGAGTTTTCGTGCAAATTGATACTCCAGTACGCTGGAACCAATATATGCAAACAAACCTGTTAATGACACTGAAACCAACCAAATACAAATACAAATGGATCAAGAGACAGACGAGCAAGTTACTGTATACCAGGTAGTGCTAGTAGTTTTACAGAACATCTGGGAGACAGATGGTTGTGCGTTTGGCATCTCGATCGAGTGCTATCATGGGGTTGGCCTCATCAGCGTCGTCGGTGGGCAGCACGAGCTGCCCCCCGCCTCCGTGTCGCGATCATGGGTGCAGCACGATGGCCTGCGCTGCGTGGTGGCGTCCACCACCGACCTCCTCGTCCTCGTCGCGCCCGCGCCCCCGAGCCCGAGCGGCCCCGCCAGTGGTCCCAGCCTTCGCACCCTGCGTCGCCGTGATCGCCAAGAAGGTCACGAGCGCCATGACCAGCAGCAACCTGCGCGTGTGCATCGAACACGACGGTGTAGCGCGGACACCCATGCCAATGAGCACAGCAACGTAGGAGTACCAGCAGACACCGACTCGTCGGGGAAGTGATGATATCTAGCTAGATCTTTTTGGTTGGGCTTGGGCTCCTTCCTTGGCTTGTTCGCAATGAACTAAGCCGGAGGATGCATCGTGCATGTGCATATATAAGCGCGGCCGGTGAGGGGAAAACACGTTCATGCATCACGGCAGTAGTCCGCAGGAAATAGGGTGCCATTTTCCCGAGATCCTCGGTGAAGTACGCGTGAAGCTTTCTCGGGTTATAGTAGTTTGTATGATCTGGGGCCGTTTCGCGGTTGTTCCATTGCCCTTGCTCTTGAACGCCCACAATGCTGCAGTGTCCTCCTCGTACGCAACAGGAGATCCGTTGTGAAACCCAAATCCAAAATCAGTCTCCAACATAATATCTATAGTTTTTAACAGAGTACCTATATAGAAGACCTATTTTGGATGCCAGGAGAGGTATAACCTAAATCTGAGTATCCTCTTTCCTGAGGACCTATTTGCAGAAAGGGTTGTCTTTTGGGTCTTATTGTTGGAGAAGACAAAAAAAAAAGTATTGAACCCTTTACACGTAACGCTACATAAAAAAAATAAATGGGTCTTATATTTTGGGTCGTGGCTGTGGACACGGTCTTACCAAGAGTTTTCATGGAATCATCAACACCGTGAAAAAAAAAATCAGGTGACTGCAATCGTTAGCCCGTTCGGTTGGCTGGTTCGTATCGTTGCTGGTTAGTTTATGTGAGAGAGAAGTACTGCTGGCTGGTTCACGTGAATAGTGTGGCTGGCTGGGTAGGCCGGGCCGGCGGAAAGGTCAAAGCTCAGTGACTGAAGCAACGGCCGGGCCCGCGCTCCACGCGCTTCAGCTCATTCCCTTATGATACGCGGCCCAACAACATTGCGCTGGGCCGACAGGCGGCGGCCACGCTGGTTAGGACCGGCCCAGTAACCTAAATAACATTGCGTTGTGGCCACGCTGGTTAGGACTTCCCTTTTTCTCCTCCCCTTTTCTCTCGCGCTCGCAGCGGCGGCGGCTGCTTCTCCAGTTCTCCGTCTCCTGCTTCCCCGCAAGCTTGTCTCGTATTCGGCGCGCCGCCGGGGAACACTCCCGGCCTGCGCCCGAGCGGAGCGGAGTGGAGTGTTCCGTCCGCGCCTCCGAGGAGTTCATTTCACGGTGCTGTTGTCCTACTCGTCCTTTTTCCCGTCTGGCTCGTTGATTCCTGCGTCTTTCGTTGGTAAGGAACCCTATCTCCATATATTTTCTGGGTCGACTGTTTCTGAGAGTTTATTTTGTGCCTAGAGCCATCGAATCCAAATCCAATACGTCCTTCTATGATCCTTCCAGTTCGTTTCATTGTTTCGGATTTTTTTTTCAACTTGGTGAGTACTGAGTAACTATCTACTAGTAGCAGCTAAGTCTAGTTTACTAGTACTTTATTTTTTTGAGGTTCGGCTACTGATCAAAGCAGCTTGGAGTGATAAAAGTACTGAGGTTAGTGTCCACTGGTTCCGAGTTCCGACGGCCTGGCAGTTGAAACCGAGATATTTTGAACCATGTACATGTCGCTGTCGTCACTCGTGAGACAACTCTAGTCACTTTTGTTATGCTACTAATAATATATGGTACCAATAATATATGCATTATCTAGAACATCTATGTTTGACGGCTTGCATGTGTAGAGGGTGTACACAGCGTACTTGTACTAGCTAGGGCCTGTTTGGAACGAAGGAATCCAAACACAGGAATAGGAAAAACGCAGGAATAAGTTATGATGAAAAGTGAAAAACTACGGGATTTCAAAATACAGGAACAGAAAATTTAGGCTGTTTGGAATACAAGAATTTATAACGTAGGAATAAAGTGCGTGGTTCAAGTACAAACCTACAGCAACGTCAGAAAAAAGCTAGATTATGGTCGATGGCACACACAAGACATCGATAAAGTGCGTGCAGCTGCCTCGGTCTTCGTGAAGGAAAAAACCAATAGGTTTGGATGGATGTTTTATTTCCTACATTTTGTGCATCGACTATTCCCTTTCCTGTGGAATGGAACTCTCTATTCCTTCGATCCAAACACTCCTATTGAATTCCTTTCCTATGGATTGTGTTCCTTCAAAATTCCCGTGAAAATCCTTCAATCCAAACAGGCCCTAAATTTGGTTCAGGGTTTAAGTGCTGTTTACTATAGCAATTGTATTTACAACAATTCAGAAGACAAGTTGTAGCATCACATGAATAATGGAGAGAGAGTTTCTTTTGATTAGTAGGCAGAGTTTTTGTCACTATTTGCAGTAATAATCAATGGTGTAATGTGCTTTGATGTTAATGTGTTCAGGCTAAGAGTGTCCTAGTCTTTGAAGTTTGAACTTACCTATAGAAGCACACTAACGTGGTGAGCCTGTAGAAATAGTTTTTCTTTAATCATGTCTCTACATTTTTCACTTGAGGAACTGTTTTGCATGAGTTTATTAGTAGCACTACCTTCCTGACATTTGAAATGATGGCACTGTAATCTTTGGGGTCACAAATAAATTGAGGAACTTGTTCAAAAGAAATGATCTCCTGTCATGATTGTTTTATCTTCTTTGCTTCGGCATGCTCATATCTCTTGTACATCTTTGCATCCCTTCTATAATTTCACGCTTGATTCAACATAACCCTGGTTCCCAATTGATGTGCAGATCTCCCATTCTCTTTTGACAAGAAATAAAAAATAAAAATCCTTTGGTTTGGGATGGCATCACCTGGCCAAATGACGGCAAGCAATCTGTTACGGACTGAAGGCTTTCCTGGAAATATGGTATAGAGTCTATGAAATAACACAATTTATTTTTGGCTGGCATTAGCTTGTTCTTATGTTTGTTCTCTACATAGGGAAAAAGATGTGGTTTAATTCCTGCGAGAAGTCTTGGATCAAGAAGATTGCGAATGACTCAACACTGCTTCCATCAACAGCATATTTGTTGGCCACGTCTACAAAGAGTTATGACTCGTAATATCCGATTGTCGTCATCTCCTGGGGGCCGTGGCATCCAAGGGGTTTGACAGTCCATTAGTTGAGAAACCTGATACTGCGTTGGATGTTGGAATTATTCACTTGTACCGTATACCATTTCTTCAAGAAAGTGAAACCATGGAGCTGCTCAAGAAAGTGAAGGCAAAGGTTTCTGCTAATATTGTTGATATACTGACTGAGCAGTGCTTCAACATCAATTGGACAATCCACTCACTCCTGAGAAGCTTTCAACACTTCATTGGCTCTTAGCAGAAACTTATGAACCTGAGAAGTTGCAAACTAGGAGCTTTCTGGAGGATGAAGTATCTAGAAATTCTTGTACTGTCATTGTTGAGGTTGGTCCCCGGATGACATTTTCAACAGCATTCTCGACCAATGCTGTCTCAATTTGTAAATCTCTCTCATTAGTAGAAGTGACACGACTAGAGAGATCAAGAAGATACCTTTTGCGCCTTGAGCCTGGTGGTGATCCACTTGATGAAAGTCAGCTCAAAGAATTCGCTGCATTGGTTCATGATAGAATGACAGAGTGCATTTATCCCAACAAGCTCACATCATTTCAATCAGACGTAGTTCCTGAACCTGTCCGTGTTGTTCCAGTCATTGAAAGGGGAGAAGAAGCATTGGAAGAAATAAATGTGAAGATGGGACTTGCTTTTGACAAACAAGATATTGACTACTATACACACCTCTTCAGAGATGATATTAAACGCAATCCAACTACCGTGGAACTTTTTGATATTGCACAATCCAATAGCGAACATAGCAGACATTGGTTTTTTAATGGAAAGCTTGTAATAGACGGAGAGACCATGCCAACCACTTTGTTCCAGTTAGTGAAGAGTCCCCTGAAAGCCAACCACAATAACTCTGTCATCGGATTCAAGGATAACTCGAGTGCAATAAAAGGATTCCCAGTAAATCAGCTGCGCCCAACAATTCCGGGTTTCACTTCACCATTATCCATTATCATGCGTGAGCTAGATATTTTATTCACAGCAGAAACCCATAACTTTCCATGCGCTGTTGCACCATACCCTGGAGCTGAGACGGGTGCAGGTGGCCGTATAAGGGACACACATGCCACTGGGAAGGGTTTCTTTTGTTGTTGCTTCCACTGCTGGTTACTGTGTTGGTAATCTTCGAATTGACAATTCAAATGCACCCTGGGAGGACCCTTCATTTTCTTACCCAGTGAATCTGGCCTCTCCATTGCAAATTCTTGTTGATGCTAGTGATGGTGCATCTGACTATGGGAACAAGTTCGGTGAGCCTCTAATTCAGGGATATACCAGAACATTTGGGATGAGGTTGCTAAATGGGGAGCGGCGTGAATGGTTGAAGCCTATAATGTTCAGTGGAGCTATAGGGCAAATTGACCATGCACACATATCAAAGGGTGACCCAGAAATTGGCATGCTAGTTGTGAAGATTGGTGGTCCAGCGTACAGAATTGGTATGGGCGGTGGTGCTGCCTCGAGTATGGTTAGTGGCCAGAACGATGCAGAGCTTGATTTCAACGCAGTACAGCGTGGAGATGCCGAGATGGCACAGAAATTGTATCGTGTAGTCAGGGCATGTGCAGAAATGGGACAGAGCAATCCTATCATCAGCATTCATGATCAGGGTGCAGGAGGAAATTGTAATGTTGTGAAGGAAATAATATATCCTAAGGGAGCTGAAATTGATATCCGTTCAATTGTTGTTGGTGATCATACATTGTCGGTCTTGGAGATATGGGGTGCTGAGTACCAGGAACAGGATGCACTACTTGTGAAACCTGAGAGCAGAAGCCTGTTAGAATCGCTTTGTGAGAGGGAAAGAGTTTCAATGGCTGTCATTGGGAAAATTGATGGCTGTGGAAAAATTGTGTTGATTGATAGCGCTGCTGTGGAGCATTCCAAGCTGAATGGCCTCCCTCCTCCAACCCCTGTTGAAGAACTTGAGCTTGAAAAGGTTTTAGGAGATATGCCTCAGAAGACCTTCGTGTTCAGGCGTGTTTCTCAAGTCACAGAGCCTTTAGACATTGCACCTGGGGTGACACTACTAGATGCTCTGAAGCGAGTATTAAGGCTCCCATCCGTGTGTTCAAAACGTTTCTTGACCACTAAGGTTGATAGGTGTGTGACAGGTCTTGTTGCACAACAGCAGACAGTTGGGCCTCTCCAACTCCCGCTTGCTGATGTGGCTGTGATTGCACAGACGTACACAGACCTAACAGGTGGTGCTTGCAGCATTGGAGAACAACCAATAAAGGGTTTGCTTAATCCTAAGGCCATGGCCAGACTTGCTGTTGGGGAGGCCTTGACTAATCTTGTTTGGGCTAAGGTTACATCACTTGCTGATGTCAAAGCAAGCGGGAATTGGATGTACGCTGCAAAGCTTGATGGCGAAGGTGCAGATATGTATGATGCAGCTGTTGCATTGGCTGACTGCATGATTGAACTTGGTATTGCAATAGATGGGGGAAAGGACAGTCTTTCCATGGCAGCTCAGTGTGATGGTGAAGTCGTCAAGGCTCCTGGAAATCTGGTCATCAGTACTTACGTGACATGTCCTGATATAACATTGACAGTAACCCCTGATTTGAAGCTCGGCAAGGATGGAATTCTTCTGCATATTGATCTTGCTAAAGGAAATCGCCGTCTCGGTGGTTCTGCTCTTGCACAAGCATTTGATCAAATTGGAAATGACTGCCCGGACATTGATGATGTTCTGTACTTGAAGAAGGTATTTGAGGCCATTCAGGAATTGCTCAGTGAACGTCTTATTTCAGCAGGCCATGACATAAGCGATGGTGGCCTTATTGTGAGTGTTCTTGAGATGGCATTTGCTGGTAACTGTGGTTTTAAGCTCGACATAGACTTAGAAGATAGGAGCCTTATTGAAGGACTTTTTGCAGAGGAACTTGGCCTCATTATTGAAGTACACTCGAAATATCTCAACATCGTGAAGCAAAAGCTTGAAATAGCAGGCATTTCTGCTAATGTTATTGGAGAAGTTACTAGCTTACCAGAAATAGAAGTTTTTGTTGATGGCAATCTGCATCTCAAGGAAAAAACTTCGGATCTCAGGGATCTGTGGGAGGAAACGAGCTTCCAGCTTGAGGAGTTACAACGTCTGAAATCTTGTGTCAAACTTGAGAAAGAAGGACTAAAATGCAGGACATCACCATCATGGTCTCTGTCTTTTACCCCCAAATTCACAGATGGGAAACTGTTGACTGCTTCCTCGAAACCAAAGGTTGCCATCATTCGTGAAGAAGGGAGCAATGGGGACAGGGAAATGGCTGCTGCATTCCACGCTGCTGGATTTGAACCATGGGATATTACAATGTCAGACCTCTTGGCTGGGAAGTCTTCTCTCAAGGAGTTCCGAGGGATTGCGTTTGTTGGTGGTTTCAGCTATGCAGATGTGCTGGATTCAGCGAAAGGCTGGGCTGCATCAATCAGGTTTAACCAACCCCTCATTCAGCAATTCCAGGACTTCTACCACAGGCCAGACACGTTTAGCCTTGGAGTATGCAATGGTTGTCAGCTTATGGCTCTTCTTGGCTGGGTGCCAGGGTCAGGTGTTGGAGGTTCTCTTGGTACAGGTGATGATTTGTCCCAGCCGAGGTTTATTCACAATGAATCTGGTCGTTTTGAGTGCCGGTTTACCAGTGTGTCCATTGGCGATTCTCCTGCTATTATGTTCAAAGGGATGGAAGGTTCCACCTTGGGTGTTTGGAGTGCTCATGGCGAGGGAAGAGCTTTCTTCCCAGATGAAAATGCTCTAGCTACTGTTGTGAAGTCTAATCTGGCTCCTGTGCGGTATTGTGATGATTATAACAATATTACTGAGACTTATCCCTTCAATCCTAATGGTTCTCCACTAGGTATAGCAGCCCTTTGCTCACCTGATGGGAGGCACCTGGCTATGATGCCGCATCCAGAGCGTTGCTTCATGATGTGGCAATATCCATGGTATCCTAAGGAATGGCAGGTTGAGGAGAGTGGCCCCAGCCCTTGGCTGCGAATGTTCCAGAATGCTAGAGAATGGTGCTCATAGTGCAGGTAAATCAATCTTATCAGCTGCTTTCCACTTCTGTTTGTGGCACTCGGAATTCAATTTTAGTAGAACCTTAACTACCTGTGGTTTTTTTTTTGTGAAGTTGTGCACCGTTTCATTTCGACCAGAGGTTGTTATAGAACGGAGAATGTTATTAACATGTCAAGTTCCATTTAATAGAACCTTATTCTTTCCTGCCAGTATTCTGTCAAAGAAGAACCTTATTCTTTTTTAAGGCCTGGTGCAAGCGGTAGAGTCTTACCGCCTGTGACCGGAAGGTCCCGGGTTCGAGTCGCGGTCTCCTCGCATTGCACAGGCGAGGGTAAGGCTTGCCACCGACACCCTTCCCCGGATCCCGCACAGAGCGGGAGCTCTCTGCACTGGGTACGCCCTTTTATTCTGTCAAAGAAGAACCTTATTCTTTTTTAAGTACACTTTTTGAACCTTTGGATGCTGTAGAGAAGCCGTTTATTGGATGGAACTATTCAAATTGATTCGGTGACCCAGTTAGCCTGGCCGTCAGACAGTTACAAGTTAGCAAAACCATAAATTAGTTCAAAATGCCTAATACACTTAAGCTTTTATTATAACTTAACTTGGCTACTTTGTGTATGATTTTAAAGCTTATTTGCACTTACTGAGCACTTTATGCTCTGGTATCGAAATGTTTTGTTGCATCTGTTGTACTATGACCTTTCTTGCTCGTTTCCAGTGTTCTGTTAGGTGCATCTTCCCATATCATGCTTACTAGTTCATTTTTTCCAAACATTATGATTTTGCAGGGCAGCTCCCTGCTGCAAGGATGTAGTCACCGAGGCACCAGCTGTTACGAGTATATGGATAATTGGTGGTTGTATTGCCCCATTCGATGACCCCTTTTTGGCAGAATAAATGTGTTTTGACCATCAAATACATTATCTTGTAATAAATGTATCAGAATTGAAATTTTGAAAATGGAGAACTGTCTGGTTTTCACTAGTCGGAAGGCCCCAGATCTGATTCCATATACTGGTTCAGTGACACGGTGAATACCCCATCCGTGGTCCGTGGATCAGCATGTCATCCCTTGCCCTTTTTGCTTTCAATAAGATTAAATTTAATCTTACTTGTCCAGTGCCTTCGATTTCGTGCACTTGCTATAACCAACCCTTTCAAATTGTCTGGCAGGCAGCATACAACCACGCCCCATTCACCGAGGTACCGGCTATCAGGGCGCCCACAACAAATGCAGAACTTTTCTAGACAACAAATATTGTAGAGCCGCACTTGAGAAAAATTTACCTTACTGGTTGTGTGGCCCCATTTCCATTTGACGATTCTCTTCTGATGGAATAAATGTGTTTGAACATCAATACATTATTCTTGTAATAAATGTATTGAATTTAAAATTTGAAATTGAGAACTGCCTGGTTTTCGCTAGTCGGTGAGGGCCCAGATCTTGAGTCCATATCCTGATGATGGTTGTCAATGACACGCTGAGTACCCCATCCTGTCATCCATGGATTTGCATGTCATCGCTTGTCCTTTTTCTTGCATATATAAGATTAAATTTAGGACGTGGCTAGCGCCCGGGTCCGGACGCCCGCGCCGCCGCCCGTCTTGCGTTCCGCGCCCGCCCGCCCATGTCTCGCCTGCTGCGCACGCCTGCGCCAGTGGGGACTACCTCCGTCTTCCCGCGCCTGACATCAAGACAAAACAACAAAAAGACGAGAAGGGAGATACAACATTCAATCTAGTTTTAAAACATCTATGTGCAACAATTGCAACATACGATCGGAAACAAATAAAACATTTGAAAAATACGTCTGAAACACTTGCAAAAACACCTAAAATACACTTAAAACCATTGTAAAAATATACGCAACATCCTGATAAAAACACTTGCATCATATGTGTGAAAACATATGCAACATCCAGATAAACACACTTGCAACATTCGTCGAAAAAAAACAGATGAAACATTGAGAACATGAGATTGCAACATATGTGTACAGCTATTGCAACATCCCGATCTACTTTTGCAACATCCGTATGAAACACTTGCAACATACCTCTGAAACATTTGAAACAGACGCTTGCAATATGTTTTTCACCCTTCTTCCATACAACGTAGCGCAAAGCGGGGAATGGCCGATTTCGGCCAGCCCGTAGCCGAGGATGGTGGCTCGGCCTGGCAGCAGCCAGTTGCGCCAACGCCTGGCCTGGGCCTGGCCAACGACGCTCCCCCTCTCCTGGGCACAGCGAAGGACGGAGCATGGCGGTGCAGCAGGCGATGGAGGCGCTGCTACACTCGCCGAGCACGCGCATGGAGCTTGGAGACGGAGGGCGGGGCGTCAGTGACTGGGTCCGGCGGTAGCTGCAGTCAATGGGGTGGCTGGCAGCGTACCTTACGCCGAGGATTCCTCATCTCCACGGGGGACAGAGGTGCTGCGGGGATGGGGCGCCGCGGGGGATGGCGGGCGGTGGCGGCACGCCGGAGTGGATGGTGGGGGCGGGCTGGAGGCAGAACCACGGCGGATTGGGACGGTCGGACAGCCGCACGGCGCTGTGAAGCCACCGCGACGCACGAGCGTGGAATGGGGAGACGAGCTTCCATGAGGATTTGATTTTTTTTTTAAGGTGAGCCGCGCGAATGGGGCGAGACATCTGGCTTTTCAGACATCTTAATGGTAGCATTATTGTTAAATTTACTCTTACTCGTCCTCGGGTGCCTTTGATTCGTGCACTCGCTACTGATTTCCCAAGCAACGTGGAGAATGCTTATCGTGCTATCTCAATTTATCGATGCTTCTGCGCGGTCAAGCACCACCAGAACCATCTTGGTATGCATGTTGATAATATATCCGACGCGAGGTAAGTGAACTAACCCATTCTGGTAGAAGCTTCGAACAGCTCAAAAGAGCCCTGCAGCGTCTCACTGTTGCAACGAGAGCAGTATGCCCGTAGGCCCATAAACAGAGGTGGATTATGAGTTGATAATATATCCGACGCGAGGTAAGTGAACTACCCATTCTGGTAGAAGCTTCGAACAGCTCAAAAGAGCCCTGCAGCGTCTCACTGTTGCAACGAGAGCAGTATGCCCGAAGGCCCATAAACAGAGGTGGATTATGAGCCAACTGCATTTTTTTCAAGTTTTCTTTAAAATTAACATAATCTTATCTATCAGTCTCACGAGCCAACTTCACTTTTTTTTATCTTTCTTTGAAATTGACACTCTTATTTATCATGATCTCCTAAATTAGAGAGAACTTCAAAGCGAGCTTAATGAGCTGCAATCACTTAAAATCAACTTTTATATATAAAAAAAAACGAGTTCAGAAGAAAAAAAACGTTTTTTCAACCAATCACCGAGCCAGCTCAACGAACTTAGTCCAGCCCAGCCCATAAACTACACAATCGATTTGGCATCAAGCTCACCGTTGCTAGGTTTCTAGTAGCACTACAAATACAGCACCCATTGAATCGATTTTGATAAACCAAGGAGTGATGAGAGAGAACAGGACCATCAAGGCGTCAATTTTACTGGAACTTGCAGATATGAGTGCTCTGCTTTAGTTTCGAACTTACATAGACCATTTAGATGTCATCAGCATCCTATGACATTTTTTTGCATGCCTGCAGCCTGCGCCATACATATATTCCCAAAGGCCACTACACTACTACCAACTAGTTTGCAGCTCCTTCGGCATCCAATGAGGCAATTACTAGTCTTCGTCCTCGATGGGCTCAAAGTCCCTGACCTTCACATCTGCATCTTCCCCGTACTGGATACAGGTGTCGATGTACGACAGCACATATTGTATGCTGCAGAAACAGGGCCATTCAGGGATATGACTATATGAGAACAGAACAAACTCAAATATAGCATGATAAAAGAATTGAAATTTTGCATATCCACAAATACCATGTCAAAAGAAATATAACAGCCAGCAAGGAAGATCGAATCGGTGATACCAATTCATTTCAAGCTAGCTAAAGTCCCCTTCCTTTTCATTAAAATAACGCATATCCTGTTACGGTCTTTCATAAAGTTGCCAGATTTAGACTTCTTTTTATCCCCAGGGCAAGATCTAGGGTCAAATCAAGCACGATATTGTAATAGCAGCAGAATACACAATAGTAACACATTAGTGGTGCCTAGTGTGCAACACTGCTACTGCATCAGAAATGAGGTGTCAAGATGGAAGTACGTCTTCCAGGTTAAATGTGGTATATGAAATGTGCATTTGTAGGCATAATAGCAGAGTACTATGCCAAGGGATCCAGTGACAAAAGGCTACATCGATCATAGTATAGTTTACAGGAGTTTTGCGCAATACACTAAGAACCATAAACTTAACCATGTAATAGATATTGTTAACATTACAAAAAACAGTTTTACCTGCTTTCCTTTCTCAAATCAAGTGGTATGAAATTAACCATGCTGTAATCATCAACCTACATGATGGAATTGAGATTAATATCGCAGGTTGATAGCACCAAAACAAGGTACTGTAAAAATATTAAACATGACGCTGAAGAAAGTGAGACAAGTAGAATATTGACTTAGTTCACAAATGTACAAAAGAAACAAGAATATAGCACGTTAGTATATACAAAATAATTAAACAAGCATGCAAATGAATACATCTGCTTGTTTGTAAAACTTTATATCAATGTTTCTGAGCTTGTGGCCAAGCACAAAGAAACTGAACTACTTCAAATGGCTAATGCAATACACTTTCAGACAATCATAACTCATGAGGCTTCCACTGGAATGCATATGGACTCAGTAAAAGTAAAGTATTCAAATATAGTATATATTACTATTTACTAGATTAAAAAATTAAACTGGTAGAAATCCATGTGAAAATACAGCACAATCTGAATTTTCTAAGATATCCCCAGATTTGGCAGTGCTTGCAATCAGAGCATTAAACAGATTTGATCTACTCCAGAAGACCTCACCACAGCCAAGAATCGGTAATAGAATACTTCCACTTCCCATCCCATCCATAAATAAACAAAACAAAGGTGAACTGCCCGTGGTCCATTGGACAACAAGTTACATGCACCATAGAACTCAAATATTAAATGTTCAAACACACTAAAGCTGTTGTAACTGTATCTGGCTTATAAGACGTAAGCACCAAGGAAGACGATCTGTTCCATGGCAGTACCACATTGAAGGAACATTAGGCTCAAGCTATACTTTTAGCATATCTTAACTTGGCTATCAATTTATATCCAAAGGATAAATTTAAATGCACAAATCCAACAATTGGGGTGCACGGCATCACTAGAGAAAGGGCGTACCCAGTGCAGAGAGCTCCCGCTCTGTGTGGGGTCTAGGGAAGGGTGTCAGTGGCAAGCCTTACCCTTGCCTGTGCAATGCGAGGAGACCGCGACTCGAACCCAGGACCTTCCGGTCACAGGCGGTAACACTCTACCGTTTGCACTAGGCCCGCCCTTCTAACGGCATCACTAAAGAACTCTGATAAAAATATTTTAAGGTAAATGCTTGCATGAAGTCATAGTAGGTCTACCAGTTCAGCTAAACACTTGTTCAACTTGCCAAATCGGGGTGCCATCTGCCGATTCAGCTGTGAAAGAAGAACCTGTGCATTCGGGTCCAGGTACCTAGAGACATTGGAACATTAATACAGACAAGGAAATTCAAACCTTTGGAACTATGCAAGGGATGAAAGAGAAAAAAAAGGCATACTCTTCTACTTCTTTTTTGTTGGAGACCAGATCCATCTTTGAAAGGATGTTGATATGAGGAAGTTCAAGCTGAATCATAGCTGATAGAGAAGCCATGCAACCACTGATGTATTTCGTTACATCACTGACAAACTGGACCATGAAAACAGAACTGAAATCAGGCATGTGTTTTTGTTTAATATATCTTCATTGCCAAGAAAATTTCTATTCATGATTCAAACCTGTGAATCAAGAAGGTAAACAGCGCAAACATTGAAATTTTTTCGTTTCAGGTGCTCAACAAAGTTCCGCAGAACTGGAACATGCGTGAAGAGTTCAATCTGGCCTGGAAAAGCAAGATGCAGAAAATTATTAACCGATACATGTGATGTCGACCATATAAATATGTAGTTTTTCATGTATAGAATTGTTATTAGAAAGACATATACACTAGAATTGCTAAACAAACCAGAGGTAAACCCAAAATGGTATTTGTGTATAATTGATGGACAAGTATAATGCACAATCAGTAAAAAAAGACTGATGATTGCCTGTTTTGTCACATTAATGTAAGTGGTAAGAATAGTAAATGAGATGAAACCGTGCAACTATTAAGAAACAATCAAAGCATGCAAAGATGAATTGAGAATATACCAGGGCAATCAAACACAAGATAGTCATCATCCAAGTAGTTCTCCAGCTGTTCATCAAACCAATCATCCAAGCTGTCTTCTAGGTGCCTGAGGTTTTGTTAAGGAAACAGAAATTGAAAGCATAAAATCCTAGCAAAACAAACTCCATGAACATAAGGAACAATATCATCATGAATTACATTGTCATAAGTTAGCTAGATTAGTTCTTGATTTTAGCCAATCCGTCCTGCAACATTCTCTGTCATATCAGTGAACATCCAATGATTGCATGGCCACAATCTACAGGGCTTATGTCTAATGGTCAAACAAATGAACGGTGGCCTTAAAAAAAATATGCAATAAATGTTGAAACTCAAAATATCAGTCTCACAGAGCAACAACCAAGTGCAAATAAAAGGTAACGCAAATCCAGTTTCAGCACCTAACAGCCTGGTTTTGCATCTCCAACCCATTAACAAGCAATAAGTGTAAAAATGCACCATCAACACGGCCATTAGTTCAGAACTAATCAACTAAATAGCTTTGGCAGCCTATAAAATAAACAAAAATAATGCTTAAATAACAGGATACTCCATGCAGTAGATGAGACCGCCATTTGGCCCCAGCCCAATCTCCTCCATAACATCATCCAATGAAATCAGCTCTCTGATATCTGCCAAAATGCAAGGCAATAAAAAGTAAGTGAGAACAATACTTTACTGTGGGTAAAAGCTTTACATTGTAACACATAAGCAGAAAAATTACCCATATCTACAGGATAGTCGAAGTGCTCAGCAGCTGGATCGAGATTGACAATATGAATTGTCCTGCCCACAGTCTGGCAATGGTCGTACAAACTGGAGCAATAAGTTGACTGCAAACACACCACAAGTGACCAATTAGAGCAAGCTATCATCAACTCCTCCTTAATCAGACCCTAAACCCCCAGTGTGGCAAGAAACCCTACCAGGTCACTACGAATACGAAACCAAGTATACCCGATCGAAACAAGCAGGAACAGAAACATGATATCGGAGGGGACACCATCAGAACCCTAATCGAACTGAGTCGTTCCCAACTCTGACTAGCGCCAGCGGGCGAGCAAAGCATCCCGTTTCCCAAAGGTAAGCGCGAGGGGGAGAGGTCCGGGAGTCGGGGTGGAAGGGGACCGGTACCTTGCCGCTTCCAGCGGGGCCGATGACGAGCTGCGCGTATCCCATGGCGGCGCGAGGGCGGCGGATCGAAGCGAGTCGGCCGGAGGGGTTGCGAGTGTAGTAGGACCTAAAAGAGCTGGAGGTGGGGCGTGCTACAGGAGGAGATGTTGGGGGTGGAGAAGCGGGGAATCAGAAGGCGGAGGAGATGGCGGCGGCGAGGTAAGCGGCGCACCAAACGACGGCGGCGAGGAGGGTGCTGATTAGGGCGGACAGGGCCATCGACGTCGCGTTGGGACTACCCTTGCTGCCCTCAAACGCACTTGCTCAGGCTGCGTTTAGTTCACTAAATGAAAATTTTTGACGTCACATTGGATGTTTTGGAACGTTCGAAGGGGTTTTCGGATACTAATAAAAAAAACTAATTACATAGCTCCTCCGAAAACTGTGAGACGAATTTATTAAGTTTAATTAATTCGTCATTAGCGCATGTTATTACTGTAGCAGTTATGGCTAATCATTGACTAATTAGTTTTGAAATATTCGTCTTGCGATTTTCAATCAAACTGTGTAATTAGTTTTTTTCGTCTATATTTAATACTTTATACATGTGCCGTAAAATTTGATGCGATAATTTGAGTTAAAAATTTTTGGTAACTAAACCAGGCCTCAAATGGTCTGGGTTTGGTTCACGTGGCCGCTCGGGCTTTTTTGCGGCAGCCTCGTTGATGAGTCGGTTCTGGAGTCGGGGGCGTGGCCGTGATGTGGACCGTGGAGACGTGTCGCCGTTGGCTTGCTGTGTCGCCCGTGTGCCGGGCGGTCCACGTTCCAGCTCGTATGGAAATCTGCCATCTCGTCTCCGCGATGGCGCGATGCAAAACAACCACATTGTCGGACGAAATGAACTTTTATGAAGATTGAATGGAAACCCAAGGTGGCGTGAGGCATGACCGTACAACGCAGTAGTGATTGAGAAGATCAGAACATTAAGGCCTAATTTGAAAACTTCAAGATCCTGGACTTTTTCTTAGGTGGATAATCCATGAGGATATCATTCTAATTTTTAATAGGGATTTTCCATCTCTAGGTTTTGCTCTCCCTAGCTTCCAAAAGGGACCTAAAGAGTCGACATGCAAGAAAATAGCTTGGTCATTGCTCTCTCTATTCTAAAATAAAATAAAAATATCAGACAAATCTAACAATTTTAAATTTGACTAAGTTTATAAAAAACAGTATTAACACAAATAAATTTATCATGAAAATCTATTTCATAACTAATCTAGTAATATTTCTTACATATTATACGTATTAGTGCTTCTTTGTATATATTTAGTCAAATTTGTAATTTTTGACTCCTCAAGAAATAATATTTTTATTTTTTATACAATTAGGGTGGAGGGAGTACTCCCTAGCGCTTCCGCGTAGGGCTGGATATCGAGCCAGCTTGACTCGGCTCGGTCCAGCTCGAGCTAGCTCGTTAGGCTAACAAGCCAGAGTTTGGCTCGGCTCGTTACCGAGCTCGAGCTGACTCGTTTAGCTCGCGAGCTACTACAAAAAAAAAATAATAAGACACACATGTTTATAATGTTTATGCTACATTAATTTCAGAAGGTGATGTTCACCATTATGCAACTATACATGATTAATATATATCAGGTTTATCAAAAATATCAACCATGCAACATAACTGGTCCATCCATGATCATGCAGTTCCAGCATACTAACTAATTGTTTGCCACCACAAACTTAGGAAAGTCCACAGATTCAATGTCAGCGTCATCATCTTCTCTCTGGAAAACAATCCATAAAATCAACATTTAAGTACCACAACAATTATAAAATTAAAATTCATATGAAACAACTGAAAATAAGGATTACATACTAATAGAATAGGTGTACACTTCTAGGTCAGCATCATCATCTTCTGGATTCATAGTCGTGGGCTGATAGGCCTCAGCTCGTTTCAGCTCGCGAGCTGGCTCGAGCTAGCTCGTTAAAATAGCGAGCTAGACTTTCAGCTCAACTCGTGAAAAAGTTAAAACGAGCCGAGTCGAGCAGAGCTGAACCGACCACGAATCGAGCGAGTTGACGAGCCATGATTATTTTGTCTAGCCCTACTCGGTGCTAGTAGGCGCTAGCAATAGGAAGCCAGGCCTTGCTATTTCGGCATCGGCCATGTTTGGTTTTCTATGACTAAAATTTAGCTACTAAAATCAATGACAAAACTTTAGTCACCCATATTTGGTTATAGTGATTAAAAGTGACTAAATATCATTAAAGTAGTTCAACAAAGACCAAATTACCCATAATAAATGGCCAAATCAAGGTGGAGGACCAGCAATAATGAGGGGCGACATTTGTCCGTTGGGCACTTTAGCCCACTTTTAGCTACTCTTTTTAGTCAGTTTATTTGGCAGTTTAATAGCTAAAGTGACTAAAGTGGTATGTCTTCACAAGAGCGAAGGCCCCGAACTTGGAATTCTGTGATGAAGTAGCGACTTAAAAGATCGAGTTGTTGAAGCAAAATCTACGAACTAGTTTCTGAGCAGTCGTGAGTCAAGTTGAATAGGCCTAAAATGCCAATTAGGATGAAAGACATCTTGCTTCAAGACTTCCATAATATAGTCATATGTTTGAACTGAGAGAGCTTCATTTTCCAATAGTGCTAGGACCGGCCTGTTCGGCTGTTATTAAAGCCGGCTGATAAGTCGGCTGAAGCTATTTTGTTGTGAGAGAAAAATACTGTAGATTATAGCTGATAAGCCGGCTGATAAGTTCAAGCGAACAGGCCCACACCATATCCATTATCTTTTCCTTGTCCTTCTCGTCGAATAGAAAGCAAATATATATTCTGCGATAAAGTCTTTATTCATCTTACCATACTTCTTATTTCCTCCTACTGTAACCTGAATCAGCCAGAGCTCAAATTCCTATGGGAAAAGTGAAACGTATATTCCTACGTTCCTACACACTGAGCAAGGTTAAAAAGGTGCCTAATGCTTGAAGGATGGTTTGCCGTCCCAGTCAAGTGAAAATTCAATGAAGGAGCAACTGGCTAAGGTGAATGGGCTGAATTCCACCTGATAGGGCCCGTAGATAAAGGAATTATCCGAGACTTTTTATGATGTTAGAGGTATGTAATCTAAATAAGATTTATAGGATAGTATATTATATTTAGAGTATATTTTCATAATTTAAATAATAATATTTATAGTATATTTAAAAAAGTTAGAATGACTTATAATTTAGAACAGAAAGAGTAGTCTTCAGTTAGCAATGATCCATATGCATGGTATAGATTTGACGACATATAATGCACATAAACACTTTTTTCTCAAGAAAAACTATGTCACACAGACACACACTCACACTTAAAGTGTTCTATATTAGTCTGATTTTTCCTTCGTCGTGAAACTTTCCGCACATTATTGAACATATCAATATCTTTGGCATACTTTTTTTGTATATATATTTACAATTGCAATGGATATACATATCTTGGCATTGCGCCAAAGGAAGTTGTCAACCCGATTGCTGGACTACCGAACCATTTCTTTTCTGGAGAGGTCGAACAGTCGACGCACACGGTACCGAATAGTTGCAGACAAAGGCCCAAAAGAAAAGATGGGAACCACACACTCGAGCTGGGCCTGCAGGGTGTGTTTGGTTTCATGGATATAGTGAGACATGGATATCCATAGATACAGGGTGTTTAATGGGATGGACAAGCTGAACATAGATATCCACAACAGGGAATATTCTGGGTAGATACTGGATATTCTGGCTCTCAAAAATCTGGCGAATAAGGATATCCACATGTTGATTAGCGCATGTTTCGTGTGACAATTAGAGTAGTATAGTGCTAATTAACATATTTTATTTTTAATTAGTGATTATAATGACAAGATTAGTGTCAGTGCATATTTATTATGGTATAATTAGTTATTATTATTTTTAAATAATAGATATAATTAGTCAAGTATTCTCATCCCATACAATCTCATCCATCCAACCAAACAGACAACATAGATATCCATATCCCGAAATTCATAAATGGCCGTATCCCGTCCTTAAACCAAACACATCCTTGCTAACGCTTCGACGGTGACGGGCAGTTTACGTGCACATCGTGCGAGTGGCACGACAGCCCGGCTCCGTTCGTGCCTAACTCCACTCCTGATGCAGCTGCAAGAAACCGCCTCGGCAACCTCGAGCGCAGCAGCAGCACAGTCGGATAGCTCCGGTCCTCTGCTGCTGCCACGGCCCCGACCCAACGCCTTCCTCCTCCTTGCCCTGCACAGGTGTCGCGTCCGACGACGGTGCCGGTGCCGCGAGGCCAGCAGCATCGTTGGTCGTCCCACTAGTAGAGAAATGGGTTGTAGTCCCGGTTGGAAACTGGCTTTAGTCCCGGTTTCTCAACCGGGACTACAAATCCGGGACTAAAGGTCCTGGCCTTTAGTCCCGGGTCACATAACCGGGACTAAAGGTCCATCCTCAGAAGAAAAATAAATGAAATTGTAGGGAGACCTCTCTTGCGATGTGTGAGATTCGAACCCAGGACCTCTTTCCTCGCACATAAATTCTTTACCAATTCAGCTGTACACCACATGTGACAGGATCCTAGACGCTCTCCTTTTGAATTGACATGTGGGGTACCTTTAGTCCCGGGTGGGAGACCTTTAATCCGGGTTGGTGACACCAAGCGGGACTAAAAAGTCACCCTTTAGTCCCGGTTGGTATTACCAGCCGGGACTAAAAGTCGCCTGCTGCAAAAGCGTGCCAGGACAGGGGCCTTTAGTCCCTGTTGGTAGCTTCAACCGGGACTAATTCTTCCTTTACTCCCGGACACAAAAAATACCGAGACTAAAACCCAAAATCGAAGCAGATGAAATGTCATTTCTCTACGGGTGTCCTTGAGCTTCCGACGACGTCTCCGACCATCGTCTCCATGCTGGGCAGGTGCCCGTCGTCCTCGGCATCATGGCGGTGAGCAGAGGGTAACACCGCGGCTTTCTCCCGCGGAGACGATGGTTTGGCACAGTCGGAGAGCTGGAAACGGTGGCAAGCGAGTAGCAGGAGCAGCATCAGCATCGTCGCGTGCACGGGGCGTGACAGCTTCATCATCTTGTGGACCGTGGACGTGTGCCGTGTGTCGTTGTGCACGGCTTGCCTCCGTGCCACTACGACGATGACTACTGGAGAGTGGAGAGTTGTTAAACTGAGCTCGATCTTAGACTGGCCACAACGTGAGCTTTTGCCGGTGCTGAAAGAGGAGAGAGCGTTTCAGCACCGGTGCTGAACATTGTGGCAGTCGATGCTTGGTCCAATTTTTTAGGCACCGTGGCAAGTGCGTTCACCGATGCTTGAACCAATAAAAAATTATTTCCAACCAGCCGTTGGTTCTAGATGACTAAAATATTATTATCTCATGCGGCCGTTGGTCCTGGCCATTGCCTTGCATGCTAGCCGTTGCATGCTAGCCGTTGCGGCTTGCTGCATATATATACATATAGTTCACCAAGTATAGATCAGGCATATATCCAAATACAAAAGTTCAAAGATGGACCACTCTTCCTCTTCTAGTTTCTCAAATCTCATCAACTCACACACAGAAGCACCAAATCCAAACACACAGCAATACCCAAACTTCCAAACCTTCAATCAGCAACAACACTACCCCATGAACTATCCACCCACCAATTTGCATGGTCCCTACCCACAAAATATCAGCAATTCCTTTGGAGGACCACCAAGTTTCTAGCACTTCCCTTTTCCACCACCAGCATACCATGGAGGTTACCACGAAATGGTCCAGCATCTCCAATTGGATCAATGCCCTTCTTTGGAAGTGGTGGCAGCAACTCCAGGGGTGATGAGAGCAGCCCCATTGCTTCATCTTCTCCGGCGTCCAGAGCCCCTCCAATGCAGTCAGCACCTGTTCAAATTCAAGAAGGCAGTGAGAGCAGCACAGATGAAGGTGAAAAGCAAGGAGGTCGCAAGCTTTGGCGTGAAGAGGAAAACCTACGCCTAGTAAGTGCCTGGCTCAAGAATTCTAATGATCCAATCGATGGCAATGGAAAGCCTCGAGATCGATTCTAGAAGGAAATCGCAGCTGAGTACAACAAGAATGCTCCCAGGCAGCAAAGAAGAATAGCAATGCAGTGCAAAGAACACTAGCACAAGAATATGCCTCTCATTAACAAGTTCAATGGAGTCTACAATGATGTCAAGAATAGAAATGCTAGTGGTCAATCTGATGATCAGCTTATGGAGGAGGTTCGGGCAAAGTGGAAGGGACTTATGAAAAAGAAACGACCATTCCCATTGGAACATTGGTGGGCAGTGTTGAAGGACCAACCTAAATGGGCTAGAGCTTACCCAGCACATGAATTGCAAAAGAGGATTAAGCTGAATTCATCTGGTGCTTACAGCTCTTCTTCAGCTCAAGACACAGATGGTGCATCTGTTGAATCGTGGCGACCACAAGGGAGAGATGCAGCCAAATCTGAGAAGAAGAAAGGAAAACAGAAGTGTTCAGAAGGAAGTCTTTTATAGAGGAAAGCATGCAGAAGTTCAATGAACTACAACTACGGAAGTCTATGGCTGCTAAAAAAATGGCTAAAGCAGCATTAGCTCAAGCTGCAGTTGATGACAAGAATGCTGAAAATAACAAGGAGAGGAACAAGTTAGACAAACTTGCAGCATATATACAGCTATTTAACAAGGACACTTTAGGTTATGATGATGATACTTTAGGAAGACATAAACAAGTCTTGGATTTGCTAGCTAAAGAGCTTTTCCCTTGAAAAGCTCAGTTTGTAGAAGTAGCCTTCAATATTTGTATTGTGTTGGTAGAAGTAGCTTATCATGTAATGTTGTGACCAGCTTTTCCCTATATATGTATTGTCCTATTATGTCAATTTATAATCTATTTATGAAGGACATTGGAATCTGAATATCACTTTTGTTAAAGCACATTGTCCTCACGTGTACATTTTATTCCACTAGAATCTAGCCGATGTAAAAAGCTACAGTTCCAGTTACAGTGTTAGAATCTAGCTGTTGCAGCACATTTGGATCTAGCCGTTGGAAACTAGTTGTTGTGACCAGCTTTTCCTATAAATAGAAGGTGGTGTTCTCAGAACACTTCACACCTCCCAGCATACTCTAATCTAGGGGCTAAGGGAATGGCATCAAATACACAAGATCCTGCAGGAAGTTCTCCTGAAGAACCAGCAAACAGGATTAACATTCAGCAGTTCTTTTGGGAGTTCATGGATGATCCAGTGGAAGCTCAGATTGAGGCAAAGTTTCAAGGTCAGATTGAGGCTCAACTAGGAGATACGTGCAATGACCATCGTCAATTTCCTAGAAGGCATATAGAAAGAAATTGGGAAGCTGCTAGTGATAGGCTGGTTGTAGATTATTTCTCAGAAAATCTAGTGTACAATGATGTTCAGTTCCGGCGTAGGTACCGTATGAAACGTCACCTATTCCTACAAATTGTACATACCTTAAGTTCTTGGTCTCCATATTTCTGTCAAAGGAACGATGCATTTGGGAAGATGGGATTTTCACCATTGCATAAATGCACAGTTGCTATGCGCATGTTAGCATATGGTACACCTGCTGACATGTGGGATGAAAATTTCAGAATAGGAGAAACCATAATTATTGAGTGCATGAAAAAATTCTGTCAAGGTGTGATTGCAAATTTTGGTGAAAAATACCTAAGGAGGCCAACTAGAGAAGATATTCAACGTTTACTTCATATAGGTGAAGCTCGTGGTTTTCCTGGTATGTTGGGGAGTCTAGATTGCATGCATTGGCAATGGAGGAGTTGTCCAAAGGCATGGAGAGGGCAGTATACCCGTGGTGACATAAAACATCCTAGTTTCATGCTAGAAGCTATTGCCTCACATGATCTTTGGATATGGCATGCATTTTTTGGTGTTGCTGGGTCCAACAATGACATCAACGTCCTAAACCGGTCACCTTTGTTCACTGAAGTACTTCAAGGAAGAGCCCCAGAAGTTCATTTCATGGTCAATGGAACTAGGTACAACATGGGGTATTACCTAGCAGATGGTATTTATCCCGAGTGGGCAACATTTGTAAAAACAATACCCTTGCCTCAGTGTGAGAAAGACAAATTATATGCAGAGCATCAAGAGGGAGCAAGAAAAGACGTGGAACGTGCATTTGGTGTTTTGCAAGCTCGCTTTGCTATTATACGCAACCCATCACGTATGTGGCAAATGAACTCACTTGCTGAAATCATGTATGCATGTATTATACTGCATAACATGATTGTGGAGGATGAGAGGGATACTTTTAGAGTTCGCTATGACGACAACTATGAGAGTGAATATGACCAGCCTAGCTCTTCATCCGTATTGGCTGGATTTGGACACGAGCCTATTCATGGATTTTCAACACTACTGGAGGTAGAAGAAGACATTAGAAACCGAGATATGCGTCGTCAGCTAAAAGAGGACTTAGTTGAGCATATATGGCAGCGATTTGGACAAAATCAAGCTTAGTAAATTATGTAATTTCTACTTGTAATGTTTGTATTATCATGCATCATTCAACATTAGATGTACCAACTTATCATGTGTGTAATAAACTAAATTCTCATGTGTGTAATTTCTAGTTGTAATGTTTACTTCATATTTGATTCAAAACTTCCAGCATCATCCATCGCAAAAAATTCTAGTTGTAATGTTTACTTCCAGCATCATCCATCGCAAAAAAATTCTAATTG
This sequence comes from Miscanthus floridulus, assembly GCF_019320115.1. Lineage (NCBI taxonomy): Eukaryota > Viridiplantae > Streptophyta > Magnoliopsida > Poales > Poaceae > Miscanthus > Miscanthus floridulus. The sequence goes on from NC_089580.1 coordinate 17,315,822, forward strand.
TATTCGACATTAGATGTACCACCTCTGCTTGTGCACTTCATATTTCCAATATCACAAGAATTATAGATAGCATGGCAATAAAGAAAAAAAAAGAGTTACACAGCAGCAACAAAAGGATTAGTTGATGGAGCTAGCACGCACCTGGAGCTGAGCTCGGTTGACTGCGGGTTAAGGCGAAGCAGCATCCAAAGCTGGGGCCGTCAATCCCTGCGACTTGGCTAGCCGCCGCCGACGTGATTGATGGGGGCCGGCCCTTGCGGTGTGCCTTACGGCGGTCGCCACGGCGTGGCTGGATGCGCCCCGTCGTGTGCCTGCCCACGACCCTCGTGGTGTGCTGGAGGTAGCCCCTTGGCTGGATGCGCCCGGTTGTGTGCCTGCCCGTGACCCCCGCGGTGTGCTGGAGGTAGCCCCGCGACATGGCTGGAGGCGCCTGAAAGGTCCTTGTTTGGTTTTGGTAATTGAGTGACAACTTAGGTGGACTAATTGTGTTTATGCGAGATACACAGGTGATTAGTCCATAGGTATATGTGTGTGAGCAACATATGCCATGGAGGTGAAAATGGCTTGGAGATGTTGCAAAGCTCACATATGTGATGATGAAGGAGCTTATTGCACATGAGACATGACATTGAGTCATGTGATCAAGGTGGAGAAGATCAAGACAAGACTTGGCTTGATGGACCGGTTGCAAGCGTGAAGGGCAAGTCAAAGGCTTTGGAGTGATGGACCACGTGGCGGTGAAGCTTGAGCAAGACTTGGCGCCGATGGACGATGGCAACGGTGAAGAGCAAGTAAAGTCAAGATCGATGAACCAATATGATCACGTGATGAAATGAAGTGGATCATATCATTGTTGATCATGTTGGTGCATGTGTTGCATCAACATTGAAGGAGATGGAATGGAATGCACAAGGCAAAGGTATAACTTAGGGCATTTCATTTCATCGGTCATAGGTGTGTAGAGAAGTTTATAACCGGGTTTAGGATAGATGGTCATACTATCAAGAGGAGCAAACTTGTTGTATATCGGTCATCTAGTGTCACTCAAGTGATCTAACTTTGCATCGTCGCTAGGATCGAGTGGCGTGGCAAGTTGAGTGGCTAACATCCTTTGGGAAATGATTGTGAAAAGCTAACACACACATGGTGGTGTACACTTGGTGGTGTTGGCACATTTACAAAGGAGGTGGTGTTTGCAGGATTCAGCGCTTTTGGGAAAATGGCATGCCTATTTTCTATTGCGCCGGATGCAAATTCTTGTGGTTGACACATTAGAGCAAGGGTGAAGAAGTTAGAAGTGAAAACGAGTGATCGTGAAGATGCTGGCGTCGGTCAACTGACCGAACGCTGGATCTGAAAGCACCGGACGCTGGCAGGGTGCGTCCGGTCGAGCTGGTCGGTCGGCACAGTACTGAGGGTATTGCACCGGACGCTGGGCTGCGTCTGATCACGTGCGACCGGACGCGTCCGGTCGAAGAAATACGCCTCGGGGAGCTTACTGGAAACGACCGGACGCTGAGGTCCAGCGTCCGGTCAGTTGAAGCTGCTGTGTCCGGTCAGGTCAAGTGACCGTTGAATCGGGACATGTGGCCATCTGCGGGCGACCGGACGCTGAGGTCCAGCGTCCGGTCAACACTATCGGAGCGTCCGGTCAGCCCAATTTTTGCCCAGTGAAGGGGGTAACAGCTAGTTTAGCCCTTGGGGCTATAAATAGAAGTGGCCTTCGGCCATGGCTGGTGTGGAGAACCTTGGGGGACTTTGTGTCCATGCTTGAGAGTGCTTAGGAGCCCTCCATCTCACACATACTTGATAGTGATCATTCGATTGTGTGAGTGAACGATTCTAGAGCGATTGCATCGTGAGGTTGCATCGAGTGGCACTAGGTGATCGAGTTGCATGCCGGTGGTGCTTGTTACTCTTGGAGGTTGCCACCTCCTAGACGGCTTGGTGGTGGTCTCCGTCGAAGCGCGCAAGAAGCTTGTGCGGCGCTCCAGAGAAGTGCTTGTGAGGGGCATTGTGCTCGCCCCACGGGAGCCACGAAGAGCAACTCTAGTAAAGCGTGTCATTGAGCTACCCTCACTCAAGGGGTAGGTTCTTGCGGCGCCCGACGTGCGGGCTTAGCGGGTGATGCTAATTAGCCGCCAAACACTAAGTGAGCGGTCGACACAACGGGGACTAGCGTGTTGGCAAACACGTGAACCTCGGGAGAAAATCATCGTGTCAACCTTATTCTTCCCATTGGTTTGCATCCCCGTTACACAAGCTTGCAATTACTTTTATACATATTAAGCTTGTGTAGTTGCTCTTGTAATTAGATAGCTTGTGTAGCTTGCTAATTACCTTCTTGCTTGTGTAGCATAGAAGTAGCTCCCTTGCATGGCTAATTTGGTTTTAGTAACCTTGTTAGTCGCATTGCTTAGTTTGTGTAGCTAAGTTTTTGCGCTCTCTAATTAGGCATTGGTTGCCTTGTTATTGAGCATTGCTAGTGAGCTTAGTTAGCTTTGTGCTTTTGCTTACTAGCAAGTGTAGGAGCTCCCCTTGTTGCTTAAAGTACTAGTGGCATAGGTTTGTGTGACCTTACTTCTAGAATTGGTTAGGAGAGCTCTAGCTAGCCTGACACCTTTGTTGCTTGATTAGTATCTTTGCAAGGTGCTAGTGAACATAGATAGAGGGGTGTAGTCTTGGCTAGACCGATAGTTATAATTCCGCACTTGTTTCGGTTAGCCGACGCGATTAATTTTAGAAAAGACTATTCACCCCCCTCTAGTCCGCCATCTCGACCCTTCAGCGCCGTCGCCGTGAGGCTGATGCCGGCCCCTACAGCGTGGCGGGTGGCCGGATCGACGACGATGGCTGCTGACACCATCTCACGGTGCTGAGATGCCCTGAACCTTGAACAAGAAGTGGTGACCAGATCCTCCAAAGATAAGTGCTATGGAACCACGATTTTGAGGAGAGCTTTGATTTGGGGATGGAGAGATCGATTTTTGTGGTTTCTGCAGCCTAATTTAGCGGGGATGGAGAGATCGATCAGGGAGGCTTTGGGCGGAGACGAAGGGGAGAAAGTCCCTGGCACATGAAAGGATAGAGAAAGAAGAGGCTGGTTCTGTGGGTGAGGTCCCAAGCACAGTGAATCGTCGATGCCCACGCTGTGGAAATATCTGGAGTTGAGGCATCGGAACGTACGGGAGGCTGAAATTTTTTTCAAGCAACGACAACGCTGTGGTCAGTCTTAATATGCATAAGAGAAAAATCATGCACTGCATGCACACACATTGGCCGATGGGGGCGTGTGCATTTTATACTAGTGCGTGGCTAGCTGACTAGACCGGAGAGCCGTGCGACTTGCGTCAAAGGTTAAGAGAGCAACGCGTGGGTAAGTACCAAAGTTAGAGGGTGTTCCTTCATGGCTTCATGCACAAGGTACCTGCACTACTGGAGGCCGTGGTTTTGCCGAGTGTTTTTACACTCGGCAAAGAGCCCTTTGCACTTGGCAAAGGCTTTACCGAGTGTAGCACTCGGCAAAGTCCGCTCGGCAAAGGGTCTTTGCCGCGTGCTTTTTATTTGAGCATCGGCAAAATAAAAAAAATTGCCGAGTGCTTGGGGCAGCACTTGGCAAATATTTTCGGCCGTATGCGGCGCCGGCGTTAACGGTATTTTGCCGAGTGCCTGACCCCGCACTCGGCAAAAAAAATTTATTTTTTAAAAAGTACTTTGCCGAGTGCCTGGCAGGGGCACTCGACAAAGTTTTTTTTTTAAAATTACTTTGCCGAGTGCCCCTGCGCAGGCACTCGGCAAAGTTTTTTTTATTTTGTTTTTTAAATAATTTCTTTGTTGGAGTGCCCTGTTTAGGCACTCGGCAAAGAATTTCTGATTTTTTTTAAACAAAAATACTTTGCTGAGTGCCGCGGCATGGCACTCGGCAAAGAATTTTATAATTTTTTAAAAAAAATCTTTGCCGAGTGCCTTGCCCATGGCACTCGGCAAAGACCCCGAGAATTTAAATTTTTTTTACATTCCATTGTAACAGACAATATATATATATATGTATATATATACATCAATCATCACATCTATATCACCACATGCATTATATATCACAAGCACACGCATATTTAATAAATCCATCGAAAATCCATCACAAATGCACCAAAGTTCAACATCACAAGTTTATTATTACAAGTTCAACATCCCTACTGCGGCGACGGAGACTGCAGGTGTGGCCCCCGGACTGCGGTGAAGGACGACGTACGGCGAAGGGTTGACGCGATCAGCCACCGGTGACACGTAGCGGGATTGTTTGAACCCGCCGAGAGGCTGCACAAAAGAGAAGAGATTGCATGTGTTAGACTCAAAATTGAAAATTTCGGCAGCACCTCCCCTGCACGGGGAGGTTTCCAACCTGCAAGAAACAAGCACGAAGGCCGACAATCACAACGGCACGAAGGCCGACAATCCCAACGGCACGAAGGCCGAAAATCACGGCACGAAGGCCGACAATCCCAACGGCACGAACGCATTAAACTTTCATACTCACAGGAGTGAAGTGTCGAACCGGAGCTGGAGCTGGCAACTGCACTTGGACACCCGATGCTTGCCCGATGGTTTGCATGATCTGATACATGTCCGCCATCTGCTTCTTCGTGGCCTCCAGCTCTGCGGTCAGGTGCGCTTGCGTCTCCCTTGTCTCTGCCAGCTCGGCCTGCAGTGTTTCAATCACATGTTTCAGTATTGCAAATCTGATCAATGTGTGTAACGTTCAATGTACGACGAGTGAAACCGGAATTACCTGAAGTTCGTCGACCCGCGACAGTGTTGGAGTAGGCCGTGCACGTATGGGAAGGCTTCTGGCCATGCTCCGTGCCCTCACGTCGGAGAGAGAGGGTGCAGAGCTCGAGGAGTCGGCGCCGTCTGCAATCCACAACCGCCCGTGCTTCCTGCCTTGCCCCAGCCTCACGATCACCTCTGTCTCAAGGGGCTCAGTGCTCAGATTGTGATCTGAGCCACGGAGCGCCCTAACCGCCTCCGTGTAGTCTCTGACCTTAGCGTGGACGCTCGGGTCAGAGTAAGCCTGGGCAGTGGCATCCGGGTTGAAGACGACACCGGATTTCACCGGGCCCATGTGGGACACAGCCCATGCCCCAAACTCCGACACCGGCACGTCCGGGTGTGCCACCTCCTGCGAGAAAGACGGCAAGATGATTAGAAATCAGGCAAAATTGAGCGTTAGAATAGATAAATGACATCTCGTACAAGTGCCCGCTTGAATGCGGGGAGGTTGCGGCTGCCTTGGTGGTGAGTTGGAGCGGTCCTCAGTGCCCGCTTCGCTTGCCTTGCTCTGCTTTGCGATGTACGCCGGGTCAAGGTACCTGTCCACGATCCTCGACCATGCCGATCTATGCGACATGCACCACGAGGCCGGCACCTACACATCATCAAGTGTTTGACATATAAGAAGATCAATTCTGGACCTACTAAATCTCAAAATGAATCAATTATTCACCTACCTGAAGGTACTGCTCCTTGGTCAGCGCCACTTTCTTGCGCTTTTGTTGAGGGGCTCTTTCTTGATGGACCTGTAGTAGTCGACGGGCCTGGAGTCGCGCCTGTGAATCATGTCCGACGTACTTCTTACAGGCTCTGTGTGCCGTCTGATCCGCCAGGGTCTCTCGACCTTCTTCGGCCTTGAAGTACCTCTGCATACAAACACGATGTATCCGTTCATTATTTCAATAAAAGACTTAACCAATGGAGGAGATGTATTGAGCTATGTTGTGAGACACTTACCCAAAAGTCCACCAAAACCCGCTCCTGCTTGTTGTCCTGCTCGTCATCCGAGCCGAGCTTGTACCTGTCCCACGACCAGGCCGGCTCCCACCTCCCCTCTTTCAAGTCCACAAGGCCGGGGAAGTGTTTCCTGCACAGACATCCAGGACGGTAGCGGGGGTGCGTGGGGGGTCAAGAGCACCCGACAGAACTAGCCAGCCCCTGCATAAGTGATTAGAAAAATTATCAGTTTCTCTTTTGATTTTCAACGTATCATATGAAGTACTAGTGATAACATCTATAGTTACTTACCTTCTTCCCACAGGACGAACCAGTGGGCGTCGGTCAGGAAGCGGAACCGGAGGAAGGCTTGTGGGACCTCGCAGGTAGGGAGCCGACTGAGCAGAACTGTCCTCCGTCTGCTGAGTCCCCTCGTCCCCCGACGGAGTGTCTGTGGTCGTGCCCGTGGCCGCCACGTGGTCCTCCGGGGTAGGAGACGGGTCCTGGCTGGTCGAGAGCCGGGGAGGAGGGCGGGTCCCTCCTAGGGCACCCGGCCCCTCCCCCTCCCCCTCCCCGTGCTGGGGCGACCCGGGCCTGCTCTCGCGCTGGGGGCGAAGACGTCCCCTCGCCTCCATCAGGAGGGCGTAGCCTCTGGTACACCGAGAGCACCTGCCTCGGTGAACGGTTGCCCACCATCTTTGTTCTGTCACCTGCAATGTACAAAGAATGAACAACAAGCGTTAGTACATACATGTCAAATAGTTCAAAATGAATAAACATAACAAAATTTAATAAAAAACATAGTATTACATGGTTTAGGAATAATCTTCATGATTGGGGTCATAGGTCTCATCATCACTGTCAAAATTGTCCAAATGGGCAACACTATCCGAAGGTTCTGTGTCTTCTTCATTGTCTTTGCCTAAATGGAATCGCTCAAGCATTTGAATGTCCTTCGGATTTAGCACTACACTCCAGGGTCCTCGTCATCAACCGTTTCATTGTCTACTTCCATGGCGGTCGTCACACCGGGTAAGACTATCTCAAAGCTCCCTTGTAGCCCATGCTTGATAGAACTCTCCATCATATGTGTTTGTGTCGAAGGTGTAATCTTCATCATTTGGAACAGGTAGTTTACCGTGCGAAGATACCTGGTGCACAATAGACCAACCCTTAAGATGGTCTTTGTCTTGGCACGTATGGCGTATGATACACCTGCACGGCCTGTTGAGCCACAATATAGACATCTTTTCCTTTATAGACGGAATCATGCCTAATCTCGACTAGCCCAAGATGAGGGGTCCGTCTCGTTCGTCAGGATCAAAGTGGCACTTGAATATGACAGGAGTAAGAGGTACCCGGCCCTCATATTCAAGTTCATAGATCTCCTCAATTATTCCGTAGTATTCGACGCCATTAGTGCCCGGCGTAAAAACTTGGCTGTTGGTGGTTTTCCGACCGGGCCGAGTTCTCGTGTCTTGACGTGTGGAAGCGATATCCGTTCACGTCATAACCGGTATATGACTTCACCCTTAACTTGAAGCCGTTTGCAACCTGTCTCAACTCGTCACTCATGGACGCATTGGTTTGCCTGCAAGCTCAAGCATGATACATCGTTATACTATTGGAACGTACGAGCTACTAAGGAATATCGAAACGTACGACCTTTTGTTTGAACCAAGAAATGAAATCAGGCCTCCCAGCTCCCGCACCCTCTGAAAGAAGGGTATCATGTTCGTGCGGGGTAGGATCCCTTGATTGATGCCACTCTTGACGAACAAATTCCCTGTACCAAAGAGAATCAATGGGGTTCGATACAGAATAGTGACGTCGTATTGAAACAAGTTCGTTGAGAACTTACTTAATGAATGGCGCAACCTCGACAAGGTTGGTGAACACATATAGCGTGATTCTGCGCCACTCTTCTGGATAATCTCTTGGGGGTCGATCCACTTGCGCTGCCTAGTTGGCATTTGAAAAGGCTGAGGGTCGATTCAACTTCGCCAGCATTGTAACGAGGGGGTGGATTATGCTTGCTAGGAAGGTTCGGCTTGTAGTAGGATGTCGTGAAGTTTGCAACCTCCTCCCGAATGCTTGCCTCTAATGGAAGCCTCAATTCTGGCTTTATTTGTACATTTCTTGCGAAGAGTCTTTAGACATCGCTCGATTGGATAGCACCAACGGGCCTGCAGGGCCCCCCCAACCGTGCCTCGGTCGGGAGGTGCACAATCAGATGCTGCATCGGCAAGAAGAAGCCAGGTGGAAAGATCTTCTCAAGCTCACAGACCAACTCAGGTGCCATAGTTTCCAATTCTGTAATGACGTCGAAGATAGCTCCTTGGCACAAAGCTGGCGAAAGAAGTAGCTCAACTTTGCCAGCACTAGCCAGACATGCTCAGGGACATAGCCTCGAACCAGACAGAGTATCCGCTCAATCCATATGTGGTAGTCATGACTCTTCATCCGTTGACTCGCAGAGTCTCTAAGTTCACTCCCCTGCTCAGATTCGCTGCATACCCATCAGGGTACATTAAATTCTTGATCCATCGAAGTACTTCCCTCCTTTGATCGATTTTCAAGACATAGGGGGCCCTAGGCCTTCTCCACTGCTTTCCTGTTGCAGGAGGCCGCATCTCTAGGTTTGGCCTATCGCACAACGTCGCCAGGTCCACTCTAGCCTTAGGGTTGTCCTTAGACTTGTCAGTGTCCATGAGCGTTGCCCAAAGTGCCTCGGCGATATTCTTTTCAGTGTGCATGACATCAATGTTATGGGGCAGTAGGAGGTCATCGAAATAGGGGAGCCTCGTCAAGCCGGACTTATGAGTCCACATATGTTGCTCACCATATCCCACGAAACCACCATCTTCGTTGGGCATGAGAGCATCTATCTGAGCACGAACCTCGCCCCAGTCCTCAAGCGGTCTAGGGTCCATCACTTTGACACCTCTCTTGACGTCTTCTCTGAATGGATGGTCAAGAGGGAGGAATTGATGATGTTTGTCGAACGACGAATACTTGCCACCCTTCTTCAACCATATGAACCTCACAGCTTCCTTGCATATTGGGCATGGGAACTTCCCCTGAACACACCAGGCGCACATTAACCCGTACGCCAGGAAGTCGTGCAGGGAGTAGTGGTACCAGACGTGCATTTTGAAGCTAGTCTTCGTAGCTCGGTCGTATGTCCACACCCCTTTGACCCAAGCATCGATCAACTCATCTATCACAGGCTCCATGAAGACACCCATATTACTCCCCGGGTGTCCAGGGATTATCAACGATAGGAACACGGTATGCCGTTGAAAGGAGACGCGGGGGGGAGATTCAGGGGGATGACGAACAGGGCCAACATGTGTATGGTGCAGCCATCATGCCATATGGATTGAACCCATCTGTTGCCAGCGACACGTACATTACGAGCCTCCTCTGCTTTGAGAGGATGCCGCGAATTGAAGTACTTCCATGCATCAGCATCGGATGGATGTACCATCTTCTCAGGATTGTACCGTGTGCCGTTTTTGTGCCATGTCATCTGTTTCACGGATTCCCGGTCATGAATAGCCGTTGGAGCCTCCAGGAATGGAAGGTGTCGTAGGACTCTCATGGGGATCTTAAGCTGCCTCTTCTGGCCATCGCCTGAGTCTACCTCCACGTACCTAGAGGATTTACACTTGGGCAGTACTTTGCATCCGCGTGTTCTTTCCTAAATAGGACGCACCCCTTCGGACACACATGTATCTTGTCATACGGCATCTTAAGTGCAAGAAGGAGCTTCTCTGACTCGTACAAGTTCTTGGCATAATGTGTGTCTTCGGTAGCATATCGCTCCACACGGCCACCATCTTGTCGAAGCCTTCTCGACTTAGGTTTAACTCGGCCTTCAACCCCATTACGACCAATGGCATCCAGCTGAGAAACATTAGTATGATCATGAAGGGGTCTCTGTGCCGAGTCCAACATCAGGTAGAAGGCATCTGCAGCCTCCATCTTCCTTGTCACGTCCTTCAGCGAACTGAGCTTGGTGCGTGTCATCCAGCATGTCTGCTACCCCGCATCATCATCGAAAGCCTCGAGCCGTGGTCTCACCACCTCCTCCCTGATACGATCGGCTTCACCATGGTGGATCCACCGGTGGTAGCCCGGAGTAAATCCAAACTTCACAATATGTTTACCCATGGTTAACCTATCTTTCCTTCTTCTGTTGTCACAACCGCTGCACGGACAAACCACTAGAGAATGGCCTCCAGCACTCTCGCCAAATGCATGCTGTAAGAATTCTTCGACCTTGACTATAAACAGCAAGTCATAATCGTGCTCTCTTCGGAGCGTGTACATCCACTCACGGTCCTCCATCCTTTAACAGACGTATCAGCACATATGAGTCACCATCAATTGCATCTACGCGGTGTCCCTACTCTCTAATAGGTGAGGATAGGTCCTAATCCCACCCGTGGATCCATAGATGAGGTTAGTTTCCATGCTGCTCCTATCCAAGACAAATTTGGCAGCACCTCCCCGCTGTTCTCCCGATACACGTCCTGCAAGGGAGAGTGTGTATCCGAGAACAACAGGGGGTGATGCCGAAACACCATCTCGGACCAGAGCGGACCATGGAAACTAACCCATCTACGCATCCACGGGCTGTCCAAAAAATGTGGACAATCCAAAAGAAATGCTCGTAGATATGCAAAGACCTACATAACTCTGACCGTATCTCTTTCGGACGGGAGACGCCTAACTGGGATCAGCGACCTAAGACCATGATACGGATAGAGGGGTTATACCTAGAGTGCCGGTGAGGTCAGGCTAGCGGGGCTGTGGCGAGTCGGTGCAGTGGCGCCACGACGTGGTGCAGGCAGACCCACAACGCTGACAAAGACAATTGGGGTCATCGAGGTCCCTCCACCGGGGCCTCCTCCTGCATAAAAAGGCAATACATTAGTGACCATTGAAAATTTCGGCAGAACCTCCTCTGCATGGGGAGGTTTCAAAAACCTACAAAAAAGATCAGCACGAAGGCCACATCCACAAACAATGGCTCGATGGCCGAAAACCACATACAACAACTATTACTACTAACAAGGGTGTAAGGAAAATGGACCCTTGGCCCATTTACTTTGGATTTTGGTGTTTGATGACCAACACAACCAAATTGAACCAATGAATTTGCAAGTGTTTATTTTGTAGTTCAATAGGGTGCAAGATGTAACTTAGACAAAGGCAACATGGTGATTCGATGATCAACACCTCAAGCAAGACTTTAGGAGCACAAGAGAAGACCCAAGAGATCAAGCAAAGTCCAAACATGAAGATTGGAACCAAGCCGTATACAAGATCGCGAAGAAATAAGCTCACTGTGGTGACCGGATGCAGGACCGGACGCTGGACAAGAAACCAGATGTTGCGACCAGACGCTGGGCAAGTGGCTCGGTAGATAAGCAATCGAACACTGGATCGGACGCTGGCGATAACCGACCGGACGCAGGACAACAGCGTCCGATCAAGTACAGAGAGGTTCCAGAGCAGCAAATCTATGACCGGACGCGTCTGGTGGTAGGCGACTGGATGCTGGCCAGTGTCTGATCAGTATATTGCTAGCTCAATGGTCGAGACGACCGGACGTGTCTGGTCAGGATGATTCAACGTCCAGTTAGTAGCAGTTGCGCGGGAATTCGACCCCAACGACTACTTTCTCAATGGGGCTTATAAATACAACCCCCAACTGGCCATTTGAGGTGTGGAGCTGAGGAAACATACCAAGGGTGTTGATACACCATTTTAGTGATCTCCACTTGCATAGTGCTTAGTGTTTATCAGGTGATTAGCGTAGGTGCTTTGCGAAGTGCTTAGGTTGATTAGACCACCGCTTATGCGCTTGCTCTAGGTTTAGGCCTAGTGTTTAGTGAGGTTTGCATACCTCTTACCACCCGGTGCTTGCGAGCACCATTGTTGTACATCGGAGGGGCTTGAAGTCTTGCGAGATCACACCAACCACATTTGTGGTGTGGCCGCCATCGTGTACTGGAGGAAACAAGGCCCGCGGCGTTTCGACCAGAAGCTTGATAGTGAAGACGGCAGGGAGCATTCGAGAGAGGCTTGTCGGAAGGCACGTCGAAGACCCACTTGCGTGTGGGGAAGGCCCAAGGCTATCCATGGAGTTTCCCGACCAGGAGCTTGGCCCTTGCAAGGGGCTCCAATGAGGACTAGGGGGAAGCTTACGCGCTTCTCGATACCTCGGTAAAAATACTGAAGTCATCAACGGGAATTTGCATATCTCTACCTTGCTCTTTAGCTTCCGCATTTACATTGTTTATGTTACTGTTTTGCGGTAGAGATAGCAACTCACTAGTAAAACCATAGTTGCACTTTTAGATAGTTCATCTATTGCATAGGTTTTGCTAGAGTTAGAAAAAGAGGCCATAGTTTTGGAGTTAGAATTTTAAGTTGCCTAATTCACCCCCCTCTTAGGCATCATGGTCCCTTCAATTGGTATCAGAGCCAGTTGGCTCATATTTGGACCTTTGGCTTAACCGCCATTGAGCCGATGCTATTGTAGAGTGGTTGGGATGGATACCGCTAGGCCTCCACAATTTGATGGCATTAACTTCCTCTACTATAAAGCTAGAATGGCTTGCCACCTTGAGGCGGTTGATTTGGGTGTATGGAGAGTCACTCGTGATGGGATGAAACCCATTAAGAATCCTAAAAAGCCCACAAAGAGCGACGAAAAAGAAATGTTAATGCTAGAGCTAAGAATTGCTTGTTTGAATCATTTAGCATGGATGTGTTTAACCAAGTGTTCACCTTAAATACGACACATGAAATTTGGTTAAAACTCCAAGAGCTCCATGATGGCACAAGTAATGTCCGTGAGCAAAAACATTGTCTAGCTAAGCAAAATTATGATTCCTTTGCTATGAATGATGATGAGCTTATTCATGATATGTATTCTCGATTGAATCTAATTATCAATGAGCTCCATTCAATAGGATTATTAAAGCTAGATGATGCGGACATCGTGAGGAAGATCATCTCCATTCTACCACAAAAGAAATATGCAAGCATCATCACCATCCTTCACAACATGGAGAACTTGAGCACCATGACCCTAGGCATTGTCATTGGCAAGCTAGTGGCATTTAAAATGTCACGTAAGATGGGTCAAGGAGAAGCATCTTCATCATAAAGGCAAGCTGCAGTCTCACTTGTAGCAAGAAGAAAAAGATGAAGGGCAAGAAAGGTGAGTCAAGCTCAAGCTCAAGCTCCTCAAGTGAAGAAGAAGATGAGGATGATGATGATGATGAACAAGAATCAAGTGATGATGATCAATCTTCCTCCTCCACCTCCAACCTTGATGAAGAATCAATCAAACTTATCAAAAAGGTGGAAAAGATGACCGTAAGGCTAAATGTCAAGGGTGTGCCCATCCAAATTCAAGACCTCGTTTTCACTAATCAAAGAAACGAGCAAAGAAAGAGAGGATGCTATGTATACGGTGAGTTGGGGCACTTTGTGGAAGTTTGTCTAAACAAGCCCACACCCAAGGCAAAGAAGAAGGCGTTCAAGAACAAAGCCCTCACATCAATAAGGTCATGGGATGATTCTTCAAGTGAAGAAGATCATCACAAGAGGCGAGGGCGCAAGCACTCATCATCAAGCTCTTCTCATGTGTGCCTTATGACACGAGGTAATGAAAGCTCATCCTCTAGTGAGAGCGATAGTGATGATGATTTGCCTTCTTATAATACAATTGTGCAACAAAATTGTAAATATGCTAAAGTTTGCACTAGTCAACAAAAGAAGCTCAAAATTTTAAAAGAAGAGCTAGGTAGTTCACAAAAAGCATACAAAACCTTTTGAATAATATGAGAACTTTACTAATCTCAATGTTGAACTATCTACTAAAATTGAGAAACTTGAGACTCGTGCAACAACAAAAAACAATGCATGCACAATCAATGATGAGCAACTCTTAAAGAAAAATGAAAAATTAAAAGAAAAGTTAGCTAGCTCACAAGAAGCATATAATAGTTTGCTTGCTAAAATGGAAACCATGTGCAAACATTGTGATGAGCTAACTAATAAAGTTGCTAATCTTGAAGCTGTTAACACAACCCCCACCAAGGCATCTAAAAAGAAAAGTTCTATCTTTAACATGTCTAAAAAGGATGCCTCTACTTTTGTAATGATTTATGTTTAGACTCACCTTTGTGCAACCAAGTTTGTGTTGAGAAAGTTGTTGTAGATACATGCACATAAGAGGTTACAAAGGAAATGAGCAACTCAAGCAAGAAGTAGCTTGCCTCACCAAGGACTTGACTCAAGTGAAAGGCAAAGCGAAGCAAACCCAACTTCATCAAGATAACACCGTCAAGGGAGTGAAGAAGCTTGATGAAGGACAAACCATGGTTTGTTATGTGTGCCACAAGGAAGGTCACAAGTCCTATGAGTGCAAGGTGAAGAATGGGGGAGGAGCAAAGAAGAAGGAGAAAAAGCAAACAAGCAAGCTCTCCAACACCTACACCAACAAGGTGGACAAGAAGGCCTCCACATTTTTTTTTCTCTCCCATCCTCCCACCTTTATCATCCTGCTTACACCGAAGAAGAAAAATGACAAGGTGGTGTCCATCAAGGTGAACAAGCAAGCCAACAATGGGGTCAAGCGCTTTTGGGTGCCAAAGGAAATCATTTCAAACATGAAGAGCACCAAGAATGTTTGGATCCCGAAAGGGAAGTGAGAAGTCCGTCGGACGCGGGGAATTTGGAAACTTGGCAAAGTTGGGTGCATTTCATGGGGTGCATCATGATGGATAAAGTCATTGCCAAGTGGGTTAGTGAATACTATGATCCAAATTCCTCTTCCCATGTTAGGTAACTAGTTGTCATTACTTTCAATTAGTATTCTTTTCAATTGGTATTGTTTCAATTGATATACTCTTAAAGCATCTAGTTATCTTTCATGCCTATGTTTGTATTTACATGCTTAAATCTTTTGTTATGCATTCAATAGGTATTCATATGGTAGGCTTGCTCGATTTCTTTATCAACCCTTGGAGCAAACCTACATTTAAAATTGTTTAGAAGCACGGCACATAGCTTGCTTTACAATTATTTATCTAATATGTGCCAAAGTCCAAATTGTAGATAATTCTCCCCAAATATCATCTTTCAAGTGGTTGTTTGATACTTAAATCATATGCACAAAATTACAAGTATTCAACACTTGTGTGCACAATTTAATAGTTGGGGATAATTCTACAACTTGGATGCTTTGAGACTAACACTTGTTCAAATGGTATCATTTTTCAAACCTATCACATGTGTAGTAGTCTCATTGTAAGGAAATTGGAGTCCCCAGAGTTAAGCATCATTCTTCAATTGGCATCATCATGTTGATTTCTTTTCACATTTATATGCTTTCTCCATGCATTATATAGATTAAACTCTCTTGTATAATAAATTGCTAATTATGCATATGTTGCTTTCTACCATATGTATGCATATATTTAGGGGGAGCTTAGTCTATATAATGTGAGAGTCAAATTTTGTGATCCATTTCACTTCTACACAAAGGATCATGAAATTTGACCCTCCCTTGTGCTACTAATGTCTTCCTTTTCAGTGTTTGATGCCAAAGGGAGAATTTGAAGGACCAAAGACAAGCATTTAGTTACAAGTAGTAATGGTCCGTGAGAAAGGGAGGATAAATTTGGTTCAGGGTTTAACAGTGCTGTTTACTATAGCAATTGTATTTTACAACAATTCAGAAGACAAGTTGTAGCATCACATGAATAATGGAGAGAGAGTTTCTTTTGATTAGTAGGTAGAGTTTTTGTCACTATTTGCAGTAATAATCAATGGTGTAATGTGCTTTGATGTTAATGTGTTCAGGCTAAGAGTGTCCTAGTCTTTGAAGTTTGAACTTACCTATAGAAGCACACTAACGTGGTGAGCCTGTAGAAATAGTTTTCTTTAATCATGTCTCTACATTTTTCACTTGAGGAACTGTTTTGCATGAGTTTATTAGTAGCACTACCTTCCTGACATTTGAAATGATGGCACTGTAATCTTTGGGGTCACAAATAAATTGAGGAACTTGTTCAAAAGAAATGATCTCCTGTCATGATTGTTTTATCTTCTTTGCTTCGGCATGCTCATATCTCTTGTACATCTTTGCATCCCTTCTATAATTTCACGCTTGATTCAACATAACCCTGGTTCCCAATTGATGTGCAGATCTCCCATTCTCTTTTGACAAGAAATAAAAAATAAAAATCCTTTGGTTTGGGATGGCATCACCTGGCCAAATGACGGCAAGCAATCTGTTACGGACTGAAGGCTTTCCTGGAAATATGGTATAGAGTCTATGAAATAACACAATTTATTTTTGGCTGGCATTAGCTTGTTCTTATGTTTGTTCTCTACATAGGGAAAAAGATGTGGTTTAATTCCTGCGAGAAGTCTTGGATCAAGAAGATTGCGAATGACTCAACACTGCTTCCATCAACAGCATATTTGTTGGCCACGTCTACAAAGAGTTATGACTCGTAATATCCGATTGTCGTCATCTCCTGGGGCCGTGGCATCCAAGGGGTTTGACAGTCCATTAGTTGAGAAACCTGATACTGCGTTGGATGTTGGAATTATTCACTTGTACCGTATACCATTTCTTCAAGAAAGTGAAACCATGGAGCTGCTCAAGAAAGTGAAGGCAAAGGTTTCTGCTAATATTGTTGATATACTGACTGAGCAGTGCTTCAACATTCAATTGGACAATCCACTCACTCCTGAGAAGCTTTCAACACTTCATTGGCTCTTAGCAGAAACTTATGAACCTGAGAAGTTGCAAACTAGGAGCTTTCTGGAGGATGAAGTATCTAGAAATTCTTGTACTGTCATTGTTGAGGTTGGTCCCCGGATGACATTTTCAACAGCATTCTCGACCAATGCTGTCTCAATTTGTAAATCTCTCTCATTAGTAGAAGTGACACGACTAGAGAGATCAAGAAGATACCTTTTGCGCCTTGAGCCTGGTGGTGATCCACTTGATGAAAGTCAGCTCAAAGAATTCGCTGCATTGGTTCATGATAGAATGACAGAGTGCATTTATCCCAACAAGCTCACATCATTTCAATCAGACGTAGTTCCTGAACCTGTCCGTGTTGTTCCAGTCATTGAAAGGGGAGAAGAAGCATTGGAAGAAATAAATGTGAAGATGGGACTTGCTTTTGACAAACAAGATATTGACTACTATACACACCTCTTCAGAGATGATATTAAACGCAATCCAACTACCGTGGAACTTTTTGATATTGCACAATCCAATAGCGAACATAGCAGACATTGGTTTTTTAATGGAAAGCTTGTAATAGACGGAGAGACCATGCCAACCACTTTGTTCCAGTTAGTGAAGAGTCCCCTGAAAGCCAACCACAATAACTCTGTCATCGGATTCAAGGATAACTCGAGTGCAATAAAAGGATTCCCAGTAAATCAGCTGCGCCCAACAATTCCGGGTTTCACTTCACCATTATCCATTATCATGCGTGAGCTAGATATTTTATTCACAGCAGAAACCCATAACTTTCCATGCGCTGTTGCACCATACCCTGGAGCTGAGACGGGTGCAGGTGGCCGTATAAGGGACACACATGCCACTGGGAAGGGTTCTTTTGTTGTTGCTTCCACTGCTGGTTACTGTGTTGGTAATCTTCGAATTGACAATTCAAATGCACCCTGGGAGGACCCTTCATTTTCTTACCCAGTGAATCTGGCCTCTCCATTGCAAATTCTTGTTGATGCTAGTGATGGTGCATCTGACTATGGGAACAAGTTCGGTGAGCCTCTAATTCAGGGATATACCAGAACATTTGGGATGAGGTTGCTAAATGGGGAGCGGCGTGAATGGTTGAAGCCTATAATGTTCAGTGGAGCTATAGGGCAAATTGACCATGCACACATATCAAAGGGTGACCCAGAAATTGGCATGCTAGTTGTGAAGATTGGTGGTCCAGCGTACAGAATTGGTATGGGCGGTGGTGCTGCCTCGAGTATGGTTAGTGGCCAGAACGATGCAGAGCTTGATTTCAACGCAGTACAGCGTGGAGATGCCGAGATGGCACAGAAATTGTATCGTGTAGTCAGGGCATGTGCAGAAATGGGACAGAGCAATCCTATCATCAGCATTCATGATCAGGGTGCAGGAGGAAATTGTAATGTTGTGAAGGAAATAATATATCCTAAGGGAGCTGAAATTGATATCCGTTCAATTGTTGTTGGTGATCATACATTGTCGGTCTTGGAGATATGGGGTGCTGAGTACCAGGAACAGGATGCACTACTTGTGAAACCTGAGAGCAGAAGCCTGTTAGAATCGCTTTGTGAGAGGGAAAGAGTTTCAATGGCTGTCATTGGGAAAATTGATGGCTGTGGAAAAATTGTGTTGATTGATAGCGCTGCTGTGGAGCATTCCAAGCTGAATGGCCTCCCTCCTCCAACCCCTGTTGAAGAACTTGAGCTTGAAAAGGTTTTAGGAGATATGCCTCAGAAGACCTTCGTGTTCAGGCGTGTTTCTCAAGTCACAGAGCCTTTAGACATTGCACCTGGGGTGACACTACTAGATGCTCTGAAGCGAGTATTAAGGCTCCCATCCGTGTGTTCAAAACGTTTCTTGACCACTAAGGTTGATAGGTGTGTGACAGGTCTTGTTGCACAACAGCAGACAGTTGGGCCTCTCCAACTCCCGCTTGCTGATGTGGCTGTGATTGCACAGACGTACACAGACCTAACAGGTGGTGCTTGCAGCATTGGAGAACAACCAATAAAGGGTTTGCTTAATCCTAAGGCCATGGCCAGACTTGCTGTTGGGGAGGCCTTGACTAATCTTGTTTGGGCTAAGGTTACATCACTTGCTGATGTCAAAGCAAGCGGGAATTGGATGTACGCTGCAAAGCTTGATGGCGAAGGTGCAGATATGTATGATGCAGCTGTTGCATTGGCTGACTGCATGATTGAACTTGGTATTGCAATAGATGGGGGAAAGGACAGTCTTTCCATGGCAGCTCAGTGTGATGGTGAAGTCGTCAAGGCTCCTGGAAATCTGGTCATCAGTACTTACGTGACATGTCCTGATATAACATTGACAGTAACCCCTGATTTGAAGCTCGGCAAGGATGGAATTCTTCTGCATATTGATCTTGCTAAAGGAAATCGCCGTCTCGGTGGTTCTGCTCTTGCACAAGCATTTGATCAAATTGGAAATGACTGCCCGGACATTGATGATGTTCTGTACTTGAAGAAGGTATTTGAGGCCATTCAGGAATTGCTCAGTGAACGTCTTATTTCAGCAGGCCATGACATAAGCGATGGTGGCCTTATTGTGAGTGTTCTTGAGATGGCATTTGCTGGTAACTGTGGTTTTAAGCTCGACATAGACTTAGAAGATAGGAGCCTTATTGAAGGACTTTTTGCAGAGGAACTTGGCCTCATTATTGAAGTACACTCGAAATATCTCAACATCGTGAAGCAAAAGCTTGAAATAGCAGGCATTTCTGCTAATGTTATTGGAGAAGTTACTAGCTTACCAGAAATAGAAGTTTTTGTTGATGGCAATCTGCATCTCAAGGAAAAAACTTCGGATCTCAGGGATCTGTGGGAGGAAACGAGCTTCCAGCTTGAGGAGTTACAACGTCTGAAATCTTGTGTCAAACTTGAGAAAGAAGGACTAAAATGCAGGACATCACCATCATGGTCTCTGTCTTTTACCCCCAAATTCACAGATGGGAAACTGTTGACTGCTTCCTCGAAACCAAAGGTTGCCATCATTCGTGAAGAAGGGAGCAATGGGGACAGGGAAATGGCTGCTGCATTCCACGCTGCTGGATTTGAACCATGGGATATTACAATGTCAGACCTCTTGGCTGGGAAGTCTTCTCTCAAGGAGTTCCGAGGGATTGCGTTTGTTGGTGGTTTCAGCTATGCAGATGTGCTGGATTCAGCGAAAGGCTGGGCTGCATCAATCAGGTTTAACCAACCCCTCATTCAGCAATTCCAGGACTTCTACCACAGGCCAGACACGTTTAGCCTTGGAGTATGCAATGGTTGTCAGCTTATGGCTCTTCTTGGCTGGGTGCCAGGGTCAGGTGTTGGAGGTTCTCTTGGTACAGGTGATGATTTGTCCCAGCCGAGGTTTATTCACAATGAATCTGGTCGTTTTGAGTGCCGGTTTACCAGTGTGTCCATTGGCGATTCTCCTGCTATTATGTTCAAAGGGATGGAAGGTTCCACCTTGGGTGTTTGGAGTGCTCATGGCGAGGGAAGAGCTTTCTTCCCAGATGAAAATGCTCTAGCTACTGTTGTGAAGTCTAATCTGGCTCCTGTGCGGTATTGTGATGATTATAACAATATTACTGAGACTTATCCCTTCAATCCTAATGGTTCTCCACTAGGTATAGCAGCCCTTTGCTCACCTGATGGGAGGCACCTGGCTATGATGCCGCATCCAGAGCGTTGCTTCATGATGTGGCAATATCCATGGTATCCTAAGGAATGGCAGGTTGAGGAGAGTGGCCCCAGCCCTTGGCTGCGAATGTTCCAGAATGCTAGAGAATGGTGCTCATAGTGCAGGTAAATCAATCTTATCAGCTGCTTTCCACTTCTGTTTGTGGCACTCGGAATTCAATTTTAGTAGAACCTTAACTACCTGTGGTTTTTTTTTTGTGAAGTTGTGCACCGTTTCATTTCGACCAGAGGTTGTTATAGAACGGAGAATGTTATTAACATGTCAAGTTCCATTTAATAGAACCTTATTCTTTCCTGCCAGTATTCTGTCAAAGAAGAACCTTATTCTTTTTTAAGGCCTGGTGCAAGCGGTAGAGTCTTACCGCCTGTGACCGGAAGGTCCCGGGTTCGAGTCGCGGTCTCCTCGCATTGCACAGGCGAGGGTAAGGCTTGCCACCGACACCCTTCCCCGGATCCCGCACAGAGCGGGAGCTCTCTGCACTGGGTACGCCCTTTTATTCTGTCAAAGAAGAACCTTATTCTTTTTTAAGTACACTTTTTGAACCTTTGGATGCTGTAGAGAAGCCGTTTATTGGATGGAACTATTCAAATTGATTCGGTGACCCAGTTAGCCTGGCCGTCAGACAGTTACAAGTTAGCAAAACCATAAATTAGTTCAAAATGCCTAATACACTTAAGCTTTTATTATAACTTAACTTGGCTACTTTGTGTATGATTTTAAAGCTTATTTGCACTTACTGAGCACTTTATGCTCTGGTATCGAAATGTTTTGTTGCATCTGTTGTACTATGACCTTTCTTGCTCGTTTCCAGTGTTCTGTTAGGTGCATCTTCCCATATCATGCTTACTAGTTCATTTTTTCCAAACATTATGATTTTGCAGGGCAGCTCCCTGCTGCAAGGATGTAGTCACCGAGGCACCAGCTGTTACGAGTATATGGATAATTGGTGGTTGTATTGCCCCATTCGATGACCCCTTTTTGGCAGAATAAATGTGTTTTGACCATCAAATACATTATCTTGTAATAAATGTATCAGAATTGAAATTTTGAAAATGGAGAACTGTCTGGTTTTCACTAGTCGGAAGGCCCCAGATCTGATTCCATATACTGGTTCAGTGACACGGTGAATACCCCATCCGTGGTCCGTGGATCAGCATGTCATCCCTTGCCCTTTTTGCTTTCAATAAGATTAAATTTAATCTTACTTGTCCAGTGCCTTCGATTTCGTGCACTTGCTATAACCAACCCTTTCAAATTGTCTGGCAGGCAGCATACAACCACGCCCCATTCACCGAGGTACCGGCTATCAGGGCGCCCACAACAAATGCAGAACTTTTCTAGACAACAAATATTGTAGAGCCGCACTTGAGAAAAATTTACCTTACTGGTTGTGTGGCCCCATTTCCATTTGACGATTCTCTTCTGATGGAATAAATGTGTTTGAACATCAATACATTATTCTTGTAATAAATGTATTGAATTTAAAATTTTGAAATTGAGAACTGCCTGGTTTTCGCTAGTCGGTGAGGGCCCAGATCTTGAGTCCATATCCTGATGATGGTTGTCAATGACACGCTGAGTACCCCATCCTGTCATCCATGGATTTGCATGTCATCGCTTGTCCTTTTTCTTGCATATATAAGATTAAATTTAGGACGTGGCTAGCGCCCGGGTCCGGACGCCCGCGCCGCCGCCCGTCTTGCGTTCCGCGCCCGCCCGCCCATGTCTCGCCTGCTGCGCACGCCTGCGCCAGTGGGGACTACCTCCGTCTTCCCGCGCCTGACATCAAGACAAAACAACAAAAAGACGAGAAGGGAGATACAACATTCAATCTAGTTTTAAAACATCTATGTGCAACAATTGCAACATACGATCGGAAACAAATAAAACATTTGAAAAATACGTCTGAAACACTTGCAAAAACACCTAAAATACACTTAAAACCATTGTAAAAATATACGCAACATCCTGATAAAAACACTTGCATCATATGTGTGAAAACATATGCAACATCCAGATAAACACACTTGCAACATTCGTCGAAAAAAAACAGATGAAACATTGAGAACATGAGATTGCAACATATGTGTACAGCTATTGCAACATCCCGATCTACTTTTGCAACATCCGTATGAAACACTTGCAACATACCTCTGAAACATTTGAAACAGACGCTTGCAATATGTTTTTCACCCTTCTTCCATACAACGTAGCGCAAAGCGGGGAATGGCCGATTTCGGCCAGCCCGTAGCCGAGGATGGTGGCTCGGCCTGGCAGCAGCCAGTTGCGCCAACGCCTGGCCTGGGCCTGGCCAACGACGCTCCCCCTCTCCTGGGCACAGCGAAGGACGGAGCATGGCGGTGCAGCAGGCGATGGAGGCGCTGCTACACTCGCCGAGCACGCGCATGGAGCTTGGAGACGGAGGGCGGGGCGTCAGTGACTGGGTCCGGCGGTAGCTGCAGTCAATGGGGTGGCTGGCAGCGTACCTTACGCCGAGGATTCCTCATCTCCACGGGGGACAGAGGTGCTGCGGGGATGGGGCGCCGCGGGGGATGGCGGGCGGTGGCGGCACGCCGGAGTGGATGGTGGGGCGGGCTGGAGGCAGAACCACGGCGGATTGGGACGGTCGGACAGCCGCACGGCGCTGTGAAGCCACCGCGACGCACGAGCGTGGAATGGGGAGACGAGCTTCCATGAGGATTTGATTTTTTTTTTAAGGTGAGCCGCGCGAATGGGGCGAGACATCTGGCTTTTCAGACATCTTAATGGTAGCATTATTGTTAAATTTACTCTTACTCGTCCTCGGGTGCCTTTGATTCGTGCACTCGCTACTGATTTCCCAAGCAACGTGGAGAATGCTTATCGTGCTATCTCAATTTATCGATGCTTCTGCGCGGTCAAGCACCACCAGAACCATCTTGGTATGCATGTTGATAATATATCCGACGCGAGGTAAGTGAACTAACCCATTCTGGTAGAAGCTTCGAACAGCTCAAAAGAGCCCTGCAGCGTCTCACTGTTGCAACGAGAGCAGTATGCCCGTAGGCCCATAAACAGAGGTGGATTATGAGTTGATAATATATCCGACGCGAGGTAAGTGAACTACCCATTCTGGTAGAAGCTTCGAACAGCTCAAAAGAGCCCTGCAGCGTCTCACTGTTGCAACGAGAGCAGTATGCCCGAAGGCCCATAAACAGAGGTGGATTATGAGCCAACTGCATTTTTTTCAAGTTTTCTTTAAAATTAACATAATCTTATCTATCAGTCTCACGAGCCAACTTCACTTTTTTTTATCTTTCTTTGAAATTGACACTCTTATTTATCATGATCTCCTAAATTAGAGAGAACTTCAAAGCGAGCTTAATGAGCTGCAATCACTTAAAATCAACTTTTATATATAAAAAAAAACGAGTTCAGAAGAAAAAAAACGTTTTTTCAACCAATCACCGAGCCAGCTCAACGAACTTAGTCCAGCCCAGCCCATAAACTACACAATCGATTTGGCATCAAGCTCACCGTTGCTAGGTTTCTAGTAGCACTACAAATACAGCACCCATTGAATCGATTTTGATAAACCAAGGAGTGATGAGAGAGAACAGGACCATCAAGGCGTCAATTTTACTGGAACTTGCAGATATGAGTGCTCTGCTTTAGTTTCGAACTTACATAGACCATTTAGATGTCATCAGCATCCTATGACATTTTTTTGCATGCCTGCAGCCTGCGCCATACATATATTCCCAAAGGCCACTACACTACTACCAACTAGTTTGCAGCTCCTTCGGCATCCAATGAGGCAATTACTAGTCTTCGTCCTCGATGGGCTCAAAGTCCCTGACCTTCACATCTGCATCTTCCCCGTACTGGATACAGGTGTCGATGTACGACAGCACATATTGTATGCTGCAGAAACAGGGCCATTCAGGGATATGACTATATGAGAACAGAACAAACTCAAATATAGCATGATAAAAGAATTGAAATTTTGCATATCCACAAATACCATGTCAAAAGAAATATAACAGCCAGCAAGGAAGATCGAATCGGTGATACCAATTCATTTCAAGCTAGCTAAAGTCCCCTTCCTTTTCATTAAAATAACGCATATCCTGTTACGGTCTTTCATAAAGTTGCCAGATTTAGACTTCTTTTTATCCCCAGGGCAAGATCTAGGGTCAAATCAAGCACGATATTGTAATAGCAGCAGAATACACAATAGTAACACATTAGTGGTGCCTAGTGTGCAACACTGCTACTGCATCAGAAATGAGGTGTCAAGATGGAAGTACGTCTTCCAGGTTAAATGTGGTATATGAAATGTGCATTTGTAGGCATAATAGCAGAGTACTATGCCAAGGGATCCAGTGACAAAAGGCTACATCGATCATAGTATAGTTTACAGGAGTTTTGCGCAATACACTAAGAACCATAAACTTAACCATGTAATAGATATTGTTAACATTACAAAAAACAGTTTTACCTGCTTTCCTTTCTCAAATCAAGTGGTATGAAATTAACCATGCTGTAATCATCAACCTACATGATGGAATTGAGATTAATATCGCAGGTTGATAGCACCAAAACAAGGTACTGTAAAAATATTAAACATGACGCTGAAGAAAGTGAGACAAGTAGAATATTGACTTAGTTCACAAATGTACAAAAGAAACAAGAATATAGCACGTTAGTATATACAAAATAATTAAACAAGCATGCAAATGAATACATCTGCTTGTTTGTAAAACTTTATATCAATGTTTCTGAGCTTGTGGCCAAGCACAAAGAAACTGAACTACTTCAAATGGCTAATGCAATACACTTTCAGACAATCATAACTCATGAGGCTTCCACTGGAATGCATATGGACTCAGTAAAAGTAAAGTATTCAAATATAGTATATATTACTATTTACTAGATTAAAAAATTAAACTGGTAGAAATCCATGTGAAAATACAGCACAATCTGAATTTTCTAAGATATCCCCAGATTTGGCAGTGCTTGCAATCAGAGCATTAAACAGATTTGATCTACTCCAGAAGACCTCACCACAGCCAAGAATCGGTAATAGAATACTTCCACTTCCCATCCCATCCATAAATAAACAAAACAAAGGTGAACTGCCCGTGGTCCATTGGACAACAAGTTACATGCACCATAGAACTCAAATATTAAATGTTCAAACACACTAAAGCTGTTGTAACTGTATCTGGCTTATAAGACGTAAGCACCAAGGAAGACGATCTGTTCCATGGCAGTACCACATTGAAGGAACATTAGGCTCAAGCTATACTTTTAGCATATCTTAACTTGGCTATCAATTTATATCCAAAGGATAAATTTAAATGCACAAATCCAACAATTGGGGTGCACGGCATCACTAGAGAAAGGGCGTACCCAGTGCAGAGAGCTCCCGCTCTGTGTGGGGTCTAGGGAAGGGTGTCAGTGGCAAGCCTTACCCTTGCCTGTGCAATGCGAGGAGACCGCGACTCGAACCCAGGACCTTCCGGTCACAGGCGGTAACACTCTACCGTTTGCACTAGGCCCGCCCTTCTAACGGCATCACTAAAGAACTCTGATAAAAATATTTTAAGGTAAATGCTTGCATGAAGTCATAGTAGGTCTACCAGTTCAGCTAAACACTTGTTCAACTTGCCAAATCGGGGTGCCATCTGCCGATTCAGCTGTGAAAGAAGAACCTGTGCATTCGGGTCCAGGTACCTAGAGACATTGGAACATTAATACAGACAAGGAAATTCAAACCTTTGGAACTATGCAAGGGATGAAAGAGAAAAAAAAGGCATACTCTTCTACTTCTTTTTTGTTGGAGACCAGATCCATCTTTGAAAGGATGTTGATATGAGGAAGTTCAAGCTGAATCATAGCTGATAGAGAAGCCATGCAACCACTGATGTATTTCGTTACATCACTGACAAACTGGACCATGAAAACAGAACTGAAATCAGGCATGTGTTTTTGTTTAATATATCTTCATTGCCAAGAAAATTTCTATTCATGATTCAAACCTGTGAATCAAGAAGGTAAACAGCGCAAACATTGAAATTTTTTCGTTTCAGGTGCTCAACAAAGTTCCGCAGAACTGGAACATGCGTGAAGAGTTCAATCTGGCCTGGAAAAGCAAGATGCAGAAAATTATTAACCGATACATGTGATGTCGACCATATAAATATGTAGTTTTTCATGTATAGAATTGTTATTAGAAAGACATATACACTAGAATTGCTAAACAAACCAGAGGTAAACCCAAAATGGTATTTGTGTATAATTGATGGACAAGTATAATGCACAATCAGTAAAAAAAGACTGATGATTGCCTGTTTTGTCACATTAATGTAAGTGGTAAGAATAGTAAATGAGATGAAACCGTGCAACTATTAAGAAACAATCAAAGCATGCAAAGATGAATTGAGAATATACCAGGGCAATCAAACACAAGATAGTCATCATCCAAGTAGTTCTCCAGCTGTTCATCAAACCAATCATCCAAGCTGTCTTCTAGGTGCCTGAGGTTTTGTTAAGGAAACAGAAATTGAAAGCATAAAATCCTAGCAAAACAAACTCCATGAACATAAGGAACAATATCATCATGAATTACATTGTCATAAGTTAGCTAGATTAGTTCTTGATTTTAGCCAATCCGTCCTGCAACATTCTCTGTCATATCAGTGAACATCCAATGATTGCATGGCCACAATCTACAGGGCTTATGTCTAATGGTCAAACAAATGAACGGTGGCCTTAAAAAAAATATGCAATAAATGTTGAAACTCAAAATATCAGTCTCACAGAGCAACAACCAAGTGCAAATAAAAGGTAACGCAAATCCAGTTTCAGCACCTAACAGCCTGGTTTTGCATCTCCAACCCATTAACAAGCAATAAGTGTAAAAATGCACCATCAACACGGCCATTAGTTCAGAACTAATCAACTAAATAGCTTTGGCAGCCTATAAAATAAACAAAAATAATGCTTAAATAACAGGATACTCCATGCAGTAGATGAGACCGCCATTTGGCCCCAGCCCAATCTCCTCCATAACATCATCCAATGAAATCAGCTCTCTGATATCTGCCAAAATGCAAGGCAATAAAAAGTAAGTGAGAACAATACTTTACTGTGGGTAAAAGCTTTACATTGTAACACATAAGCAGAAAAATTACCCATATCTACAGGATAGTCGAAGTGCTCAGCAGCTGGATCGAGATTGACAATATGAATTGTCCTGCCCACAGTCTGGCAATGGTCGTACAAACTGGAGCAATAAGTTGACTGCAAACACACCACAAGTGACCAATTAGAGCAAGCTATCATCAACTCCTCCTTAATCAGACCCTAAACCCCCAGTGTGGCAAGAAACCCTACCAGGTCACTACGAATACGAAACCAAGTATACCCGATCGAAACAAGCAGGAACAGAAACATGATATCGGAGGGGACACCATCAGAACCCTAATCGAACTGAGTCGTTCCCAACTCTGACTAGCGCCAGCGGGCGAGCAAAGCATCCCGTTTCCCAAAGGTAAGCGCGAGGGGGAGAGGTCCGGGAGTCGGGGTGGAAGGGGACCGGTACCTTGCCGCTTCCAGCGGGGCCGATGACGAGCTGCGCGTATCCCATGGCGGCGCGAGGGCGGCGGATCGAAGCGAGTCGGCCGGAGGGGTTGCGAGTGTAGTAGGACCTAAAAGAGCTGGAGGTGGGGCGTGCTACAGGAGGAGATGTTGGGGGTGGAGAAGCGGGGAATCAGAAGGCGGAGGAGATGGCGGCGGCGAGGTAAGCGGCGCACCAAACGACGGCGGCGAGGAGGGTGCTGATTAGGGCGGACAGGGCCATCGACGTCGCGTTGGGACTACCCTTGCTGCCCTCAAACGCACTTGCTCAGGCTGCGTTTAGTTCACTAAATGAAAATTTTTGACGTCACATTGGATGTTTTGGAACGTTCGAAGGGGTTTTCGGATACTAATAAAAAAAACTAATTACATAGCTCCTCCGAAAACTGTGAGACGAATTTATTAAGTTTAATTAATTCGTCATTAGCGCATGTTATTACTGTAGCAGTTATGGCTAATCATTGACTAATTAGTTTTGAAATATTCGTCTTGCGATTTTCAATCAAACTGTGTAATTAGTTTTTTTCGTCTATATTTAATACTTTATACATGTGCCGTAAAATTTGATGCGATAATTTGAGTTAAAAATTTTTGGTAACTAAACCAGGCCTCAAATGGTCTGGGTTTGGTTCACGTGGCCGCTCGGGCTTTTTTGCGGCAGCCTCGTTGATGAGTCGGTTCTGGAGTCGGGGGCGTGGCCGTGATGTGGACCGTGGAGACGTGTCGCCGTTGGCTTGCTGTGTCGCCCGTGTGCCGGGCGGTCCACGTTCCAGCTCGTATGGAAATCTGCCATCTCGTCTCCGCGATGGCGCGATGCAAAACAACCACATTGTCGGACGAAATGAACTTTTATGAAGATTGAATGGAAACCCAAGGTGGCGTGAGGCATGACCGTACAACGCAGTAGTGATTGAGAAGATCAGAACATTAAGGCCTAATTTGAAAACTTCAAGATCCTGGACTTTTTCTTAGGTGGATAATCCATGAGGATATCATTCTAATTTTTAATAGGGATTTTCCATCTCTAGGTTTTGCTCTCCCTAGCTTCCAAAAGGGACCTAAAGAGTCGACATGCAAGAAAATAGCTTGGTCATTGCTCTCTCTATTCTAAAATAAAATAAAAATATCAGACAAATCTAACAATTTTAAATTTGACTAAGTTTATAAAAAACAGTATTAACACAAATAAATTTATCATGAAAATCTATTTCATAACTAATCTAGTAATATTTCTTACATATTATACGTATTAGTGCTTCTTTGTATATATTTAGTCAAATTTGTAATTTTTGACTCCTCAAGAAATAATATTTTTATTTTTTATACAATTAGGGTGGAGGGAGTACTCCCTAGCGCTTCCGCGTAGGGCTGGATATCGAGCCAGCTTGACTCGGCTCGGTCCAGCTCGAGCTAGCTCGTTAGGCTAACAAGCCAGAGTTTGGCTCGGCTCGTTACCGAGCTCGAGCTGACTCGTTTAGCTCGCGAGCTACTACAAAAAAAAAATAATAAGACACACATGTTTATAATGTTTATGCTACATTAATTTCAGAAGGTGATGTTCACCATTATGCAACTATACATGATTAATATATATCAGGTTTATCAAAAATATCAACCATGCAACATAACTGGTCCATCCATGATCATGCAGTTCCAGCATACTAACTAATTGTTTGCCACCACAAACTTAGGAAAGTCCACAGATTCAATGTCAGCGTCATCATCTTCTCTCTGGAAAACAATCCATAAAATCAACATTTAAGTACCACAACAATTATAAAATTAAAATTCATATGAAACAACTGAAAATAAGGATTACATACTAATAGAATAGGTGTACACTTCTAGGTCAGCATCATCATCTTCTGGATTCATAGTCGTGGGCTGATAGGCCTCAGCTCGTTTCAGCTCGCGAGCTGGCTCGAGCTAGCTCGTTAAAATAGCGAGCTAGACTTTCAGCTCAACTCGTGAAAAAGTTAAAACGAGCCGAGTCGAGCAGAGCTGAACCGACCACGAATCGAGCGAGTTGACGAGCCATGATTATTTTGTCTAGCCCTACTCGGTGCTAGTAGGCGCTAGCAATAGGAAGCCAGGCCTTGCTATTTCGGCATCGGCCATGTTTGGTTTTCTATGACTAAAATTTAGCTACTAAAATCAATGACAAAACTTTAGTCACCCATATTTGGTTATAGTGATTAAAAGTGACTAAATATCATTAAAGTAGTTCAACAAAGACCAAATTACCCATAATAAATGGCCAAATCAAGGTGGAGGACCAGCAATAATGAGGGGCGACATTTGTCCGTTGGGCACTTTAGCCCACTTTTAGCTACTCTTTTTAGTCAGTTTATTTGGCAGTTTAATAGCTAAAGTGACTAAAGTGGTATGTCTTCACAAGAGCGAAGGCCCCGAACTTGGAATTCTGTGATGAAGTAGCGACTTAAAAGATCGAGTTGTTGAAGCAAAATCTACGAACTAGTTTCTGAGCAGTCGTGAGTCAAGTTGAATAGGCCTAAAATGCCAATTAGGATGAAAGACATCTTGCTTCAAGACTTCCATAATATAGTCATATGTTTGAACTGAGAGAGCTTCATTTTCCAATAGTGCTAGGACCGGCCTGTTCGGCTGTTATTAAAGCCGGCTGATAAGTCGGCTGAAGCTATTTTGTTGTGAGAGAAAAATACTGTAGATTATAGCTGATAAGCCGGCTGATAAGTTCAAGCGAACAGGCCCACACCATATCCATTATCTTTTCCTTGTCCTTCTCGTCGAATAGAAAGCAAATATATATTCTGCGATAAAGTCTTTATTCATCTTACCATACTTCTTATTTCCTCCTACTGTAACCTGAATCAGCCAGAGCTCAAATTCCTATGGGAAAAGTGAAACGTATATTCCTACGTTCCTACACACTGAGCAAGGTTAAAAAGGTGCCTAATGCTTGAAGGATGGTTTGCCGTCCCAGTCAAGTGAAAATTCAATGAAGGAGCAACTGGCTAAGGTGAATGGGCTGAATTCCACCTGATAGGGCCCGTAGATAAAGGAATTATCCGAGACTTTTTATGATGTTAGAGGTATGTAATCTAAATAAGATTTATAGGATAGTATATTATATTTAGAGTATATTTTCATAATTTAAATAATAATATTTATAGTATATTTAAAAAAGTTAGAATGACTTATAATTTAGAACAGAAAGAGTAGTCTTCAGTTAGCAATGATCCATATGCATGGTATAGATTTGACGACATATAATGCACATAAACACTTTTTTCTCAAGAAAAACTATGTCACACAGACACACACTCACACTTAAAGTGTTCTATATTAGTCTGATTTTTCCTTCGTCGTGAAACTTTCCGCACATTATTGAACATATCAATATCTTTGGCATACTTTTTTTGTATATATATTTACAATTGCAATGGATATACATATCTTGGCATTGCGCCAAAGGAAGTTGTCAACCCGATTGCTGGACTACCGAACCATTTCTTTTCTGGAGAGGTCGAACAGTCGACGCACACGGTACCGAATAGTTGCAGACAAAGGCCCAAAAGAAAAGATGGGAACCACACACTCGAGCTGGGCCTGCAGGGTGTGTTTGGTTTCATGGATATAGTGAGACATGGATATCCATAGATACAGGGTGTTTAATGGGATGGACAAGCTGAACATAGATATCCACAACAGGGAATATTCTGGGTAGATACTGGATATTCTGGCTCTCAAAAATCTGGCGAATAAGGATATCCACATGTTGATTAGCGCATGTTTCGTGTGACAATTAGAGTAGTATAGTGCTAATTAACATATTTTATTTTTAATTAGTGATTATAATGACAAGATTAGTGTCAGTGCATATTTATTATGGTATAATTAGTTATTATTATTTTTAAATAATAGATATAATTAGTCAAGTATTCTCATCCCATACAATCTCATCCATCCAACCAAACAGACAACATAGATATCCATATCCCGAAATTCATAAATGGCCGTATCCCGTCCTTAAACCAAACACATCCTTGCTAACGCTTCGACGGTGACGGGCAGTTTACGTGCACATCGTGCGAGTGGCACGACAGCCCGGCTCCGTTCGTGCCTAACTCCACTCCTGATGCAGCTGCAAGAAACCGCCTCGGCAACCTCGAGCGCAGCAGCAGCACAGTCGGATAGCTCCGGTCCTCTGCTGCTGCCACGGCCCCGACCCAACGCCTTCCTCCTCCTTGCCCTGCACAGGTGTCGCGTCCGACGACGGTGCCGGTGCCGCGAGGCCAGCAGCATCGTTGGTCGTCCCACTAGTAGAGAAATGGGTTGTAGTCCCGGTTGGAAACTGGCTTTAGTCCCGGTTTCTCAACCGGGACTACAAATCCGGGACTAAAGGTCCTGGCCTTTAGTCCCGGGTCACATAACCGGGACTAAAGGTCCATCCTCAGAAGAAAAATAAATGAAATTGTAGGGAGACCTCTCTTGCGATGTGTGAGATTCGAACCCAGGACCTCTTTCCTCGCACATAAATTCTTTACCAATTCAGCTGTACACCACATGTGACAGGATCCTAGACGCTCTCCTTTTGAATTGACATGTGGGGTACCTTTAGTCCCGGGTGGGAGACCTTTAATCCGGGTTGGTGACACCAAGCGGGACTAAAAAGTCACCCTTTAGTCCCGGTTGGTATTACCAGCCGGGACTAAAAGTCGCCTGCTGCAAAAGCGTGCCAGGACAGGGGCCTTTAGTCCCTGTTGGTAGCTTCAACCGGGACTAATTCTTCCTTTACTCCCGGACACAAAAAATACCGAGACTAAAACCCAAAATCGAAGCAGATGAAATGTCATTTCTCTACGGGTGTCCTTGAGCTTCCGACGACGTCTCCGACCATCGTCTCCATGCTGGGCAGGTGCCCGTCGTCCTCGGCATCATGGCGGTGAGCAGAGGGTAACACCGCGGCTTTCTCCCGCGGAGACGATGGTTTGGCACAGTCGGAGAGCTGGAAACGGTGGCAAGCGAGTAGCAGGAGCAGCATCAGCATCGTCGCGTGCACGGGGCGTGACAGCTTCATCATCTTGTGGACCGTGGACGTGTGCCGTGTGTCGTTGTGCACGGCTTGCCTCCGTGCCACTACGACGATGACTACTGGAGAGTGGAGAGTTGTTAAACTGAGCTCGATCTTAGACTGGCCACAACGTGAGCTTTTGCCGGTGCTGAAAGAGGAGAGAGCGTTTCAGCACCGGTGCTGAACATTGTGGCAGTCGATGCTTGGTCCAATTTTTTAGGCACCGTGGCAAGTGCGTTCACCGATGCTTGAACCAATAAAAAATTATTTCCAACCAGCCGTTGGTTCTAGATGACTAAAATATTATTATCTCATGCGGCCGTTGGTCCTGGCCATTGCCTTGCATGCTAGCCGTTGCATGCTAGCCGTTGCGGCTTGCTGCATATATATACATATAGTTCACCAAGTATAGATCAGGCATATATCCAAATACAAAAGTTCAAAGATGGACCACTCTTCCTCTTCTAGTTTCTCAAATCTCATCAACTCACACACAGAAGCACCAAATCCAAACACACAGCAATACCCAAACTTCCAAACCTTCAATCAGCAACAACACTACCCCATGAACTATCCACCCACCAATTTGCATGGTCCCTACCCACAAAATATCAGCAATTCCTTTGGAGGACCACCAAGTTTCTAGCACTTCCCTTTTCCACCACCAGCATACCATGGAGGTTACCACGAAATGGTCCAGCATCTCCAATTGGATCAATGCCCTTCTTTGGAAGTGGTGGCAGCAACTCCAGGGGTGATGAGAGCAGCCCCATTGCTTCATCTTCTCCGGCGTCCAGAGCCCCTCCAATGCAGTCAGCACCTGTTCAAATTCAAGAAGGCAGTGAGAGCAGCACAGATGAAGGTGAAAAGCAAGGAGGTCGCAAGCTTTGGCGTGAAGAGGAAAACCTACGCCTAGTAAGTGCCTGGCTCAAGAATTCTAATGATCCAATCGATGGCAATGGAAAGCCTCGAGATCGATTCTAGAAGGAAATCGCAGCTGAGTACAACAAGAATGCTCCCAGGCAGCAAAGAAGAATAGCAATGCAGTGCAAAGAACACTAGCACAAGAATATGCCTCTCATTAACAAGTTCAATGGAGTCTACAATGATGTCAAGAATAGAAATGCTAGTGGTCAATCTGATGATCAGCTTATGGAGGAGGTTCGGGCAAAGTGGAAGGGACTTATGAAAAAGAAACGACCATTCCCATTGGAACATTGGTGGGCAGTGTTGAAGGACCAACCTAAATGGGCTAGAGCTTACCCAGCACATGAATTGCAAAAGAGGATTAAGCTGAATTCATCTGGTGCTTACAGCTCTTCTTCAGCTCAAGACACAGATGGTGCATCTGTTGAATCGTGGCGACCACAAGGGAGAGATGCAGCCAAATCTGAGAAGAAGAAAGGAAAACAGAAGTGTTCAGAAGGAAGTCTTTTATAGAGGAAAGCATGCAGAAGTTCAATGAACTACAACTACGGAAGTCTATGGCTGCTAAAAAAATGGCTAAAGCAGCATTAGCTCAAGCTGCAGTTGATGACAAGAATGCTGAAAATAACAAGGAGAGGAACAAGTTAGACAAACTTGCAGCATATATACAGCTATTTAACAAGGACACTTTAGGTTATGATGATGATACTTTAGGAAGACATAAACAAGTCTTGGATTTGCTAGCTAAAGAGCTTTTCCCTTGAAAAGCTCAGTTTGTAGAAGTAGCCTTCAATATTTGTATTGTGTTGGTAGAAGTAGCTTATCATGTAATGTTGTGACCAGCTTTTCCCTATATATGTATTGTCCTATTATGTCAATTTATAATCTATTTATGAAGGACATTGGAATCTGAATATCACTTTTGTTAAAGCACATTGTCCTCACGTGTACATTTTATTCCACTAGAATCTAGCCGATGTAAAAAGCTACAGTTCCAGTTACAGTGTTAGAATCTAGCTGTTGCAGCACATTTGGATCTAGCCGTTGGAAACTAGTTGTTGTGACCAGCTTTTCCTATAAATAGAAGGTGGTGTTCTCAGAACACTTCACACCTCCCAGCATACTCTAATCTAGGGGCTAAGGGAATGGCATCAAATACACAAGATCCTGCAGGAAGTTCTCCTGAAGAACCAGCAAACAGGATTAACATTCAGCAGTTCTTTTGGGAGTTCATGGATGATCCAGTGGAAGCTCAGATTGAGGCAAAGTTTCAAGGTCAGATTGAGGCTCAACTAGGAGATACGTGCAATGACCATCGTCAATTTCCTAGAAGGCATATAGAAAGAAATTGGGAAGCTGCTAGTGATAGGCTGGTTGTAGATTATTTCTCAGAAAATCTAGTGTACAATGATGTTCAGTTCCGGCGTAGGTACCGTATGAAACGTCACCTATTCCTACAAATTGTACATACCTTAAGTTCTTGGTCTCCATATTTCTGTCAAAGGAACGATGCATTTGGGAAGATGGGATTTTCACCATTGCATAAATGCACAGTTGCTATGCGCATGTTAGCATATGGTACACCTGCTGACATGTGGGATGAAAATTTCAGAATAGGAGAAACCATAATTATTGAGTGCATGAAAAAATTCTGTCAAGGTGTGATTGCAAATTTTGGTGAAAAATACCTAAGGAGGCCAACTAGAGAAGATATTCAACGTTTACTTCATATAGGTGAAGCTCGTGGTTTTCCTGGTATGTTGGGGAGTCTAGATTGCATGCATTGGCAATGGAGGAGTTGTCCAAAGGCATGGAGAGGGCAGTATACCCGTGGTGACATAAAACATCCTAGTTTCATGCTAGAAGCTATTGCCTCACATGATCTTTGGATATGGCATGCATTTTTTGGTGTTGCTGGGTCCAACAATGACATCAACGTCCTAAACCGGTCACCTTTGTTCACTGAAGTACTTCAAGGAAGAGCCCCAGAAGTTCATTTCATGGTCAATGGAACTAGGTACAACATGGGGTATTACCTAGCAGATGGTATTTATCCCGAGTGGGCAACATTTGTAAAAACAATACCCTTGCCTCAGTGTGAGAAAGACAAATTATATGCAGAGCATCAAGAGGGAGCAAGAAAAGACGTGGAACGTGCATTTGGTGTTTTGCAAGCTCGCTTTGCTATTATACGCAACCCATCACGTATGTGGCAAATGAACTCACTTGCTGAAATCATGTATGCATGTATTATACTGCATAACATGATTGTGGAGGATGAGAGGGATACTTTTAGAGTTCGCTATGACGACAACTATGAGAGTGAATATGACCAGCCTAGCTCTTCATCCGTATTGGCTGGATTTGGACACGAGCCTATTCATGGATTTTCAACACTACTGGAGGTAGAAGAAGACATTAGAAACCGAGATATGCGTCGTCAGCTAAAAGAGGACTTAGTTGAGCATATATGGCAGCGATTTGGACAAAATCAAGCTTAGTAAATTATGTAATTTCTACTTGTAATGTTTGTATTATCATGCATCATTCAACATTAGATGTACCAACTTATCATGTGTGTAATAAACTAAATTCTCATGTGTGTAATTTCTAGTTGTAATGTTTACTTCATATTTGATTCAAAACTTCCAGCATCATCCATCGCAAAAAATTCTAGTTGTAATGTTTACTTCCAGCATCATCCATCGCAAAAAAATTCTAATTGTATTCGACATTAGATGTACCACCTCTGCTTGTGCACTTCATATTTCCAATATCACAAGAATTATAGATAGCATGGCAATAAAGAAAAAAAAAGAGTTACACAGCAGCAACAAAAGGATTAGTTGATGGAGCTAGCACGCACCTGGAGCTGAGCTCGGTTGACTGCGGGTTAAGGCGAAGCAGCATCCAAAGCTGGGGCCGTCAATCCCTGCGACTTGGCTAGCCGCCGCCGACGTGATTGATGGGGGCCGGCCCTTGCGGTGTGCCTTACGGCGGTCGCCACGGCGTGGCTGGATGCGCCCCGTCGTGTGCCTGCCCACGACCCTCGTGGTGTGCTGGAGGTAGCCCCTTGGCTGGATGCGCCCGGTTGTGTGCCTGCCCGTGACCCCCGCGGTGTGCTGGAGGTAGCCCCGCGACATGGCTGGAGGCGCCTGAAAGGTCCTTGTTTGGTTTTGGTAATTGAGTGACAACTTAGGTGGACTAATTGTGTTTATGCGAGATACACAGGTGATTAGTCCATAGGTATATGTGTGTGAGCAACATATGCCATGGAGGTGAAAATGGCTTGGAGATGTTGCAAAGCTCACATATGTGATGATGAAGGAGCTTATTGCACATGAGACATGACATTGAGTCATGTGATCAAGGTGGAGAAGATCAAGACAAGACTTGGCTTGATGGACCGGTTGCAAGCGTGAAGGGCAAGTCAAAGGCTTTGGAGTGATGGACCACGTGGCGGTGAAGCTTGAGCAAGACTTGGCGCCGATGGACGATGGCAACGGTGAAGAGCAAGTAAAGTCAAGATCGATGAACCAATATGATCACGTGATGAAATGAAGTGGATCATATCATTGTTGATCATGTTGGTGCATGTGTTGCATCAACATTGAAGGAGATGGAATGGAATGCACAAGGCAAAGGTATAACTTAGGGCATTTCATTTCATCGGTCATAGGTGTGTAGAGAAGTTTATAACCGGGTTTAGGATAGATGGTCATACTATCAAGAGGAGCAAACTTGTTTGTATATCGGTCATCTAGTGTCACTCAAGTGATCTAACTTTGCATCGTCGCTAGGATCGAGTGGCGTGGCAAGTTGAGTGGCTAACATCCTTTGGGAAATGATTGTGAAAAGCTAACACACACATGGTGGTGTACACTTGGTGGTGTTGGCACATTTACAAAGGAGGTGGTGTTTGCAGGATTCAGCGCTTTTGGGAAAATGGCATGCCTATTTTCTATTGCGCCGGATGCAAATTCTTGTGGTTGACACATTAGAGCAAGGGTGAAGAAGTTAGAAGTGAAAACGAGTTGATCGTGAAGATGCTGGCGTCGGTCAACTGACCGAACGCTGGATCTGAAAGCACCGGACGCTGGCAGGGTGCGTCCGGTCGAGCTGGTCGGTCGGCACAGTACTGAGGGTATTGCACCGGACGCTGGGCTGCGTCTGATCACGTGCGACCGGACGCGTCCGGTCGAAGAAATACGCCTCGGGGAGCTTACTGGAAACGACCGGACGCTGAGGTCCAGCGTCCGGT
Organism: Miscanthus floridulus; assembly: GCF_019320115.1. NCBI lineage: Eukaryota > Viridiplantae > Streptophyta > Magnoliopsida > Poales > Poaceae > Miscanthus > Miscanthus floridulus. Next base: position 17,353,976 of record NC_089580.1, read on the forward strand.
CAGTTGAAGCTGCTGTGTCCGGTCAGGTCAAGTGACCGTTGGAATCGGGACATGTGGCCATCTGCGGGCGACCGGACGCTGAGGTCCAGCGTCCGGTCAACACTATCGGAGCGTCCGGTCAGCCCAATTTTTGCCCAGTGAAGGGGTAACAGCTAGTTTAGCCCTTGGGGCTATAAATAGAAGTGGCCTTCGGCCATGGCTGGTGTGGAGAACCTTGGGGGACTTTGTGTCCATGCTTGAGAGTGCTTAGGAGCCCTCCATCTCACACATACTTGATAGTGATCATTCGATTGTGTGAGTGAACGATTCTAGAGCGATTGCATCGTGAGGTTGCATCGAGTGGCACTAGGTGATCGAGTTGCATGCCGGTGGTGCTTGTTACTCTTGGAGGTTGCCACCTCCTAGACGGCTTGGTGGTGGTCTCCGTCGAAGCGCGCAAGAAGCTTGTGCGGCGCTCCAGAGAAGTGCTTGTGAGGGGCATTGTGCTCGCCCCACGGGAGCCACGAAGAGCAACTCTAGTAAAGCGTGTCATTGAGCTACCCTCACTCAAGGGGTAGGTTCTTGCGGCGCCCGACGTGCGGGCTTAGCGGGTGATGCTAATTAGCCGCCAAACCACTAAGTGAGCGGTCGACACAACGGGGACTAGCGTGTTGGCAAACACGTGAACCTCGGGAGAAAAATCATCGTGTCAACCTTATTCTTCCCATTGGTTTGCATCCCCGTTACACAAGCTTGCAATTACTTTTATACATATTAAGCTTGTGTAGTTGCTCTTGTAATTAGATAGCTTGTGTAGCTTGCTAATTACCTTCTTGCTTGTGTAGCATAGAAGTAGCTCCCTTGCATGGCTAATTTGGTTTTAGTAACCTTGTTAGTCGCATTGCTTAGTTTGTGTAGCTAAGTTTTTGCGCTCTCTAATTAGGCATTGGTTGCCTTGTTATTGAGCATTGCTAGTGAGCTTAGTTAGCTTTGTGCTTTTGCTTACTAGCAAGTGTAGGAGCTCCCTTGTTGCTTAAAGTACTAGTGGCATAGGTTTGTGTGACCTTACTTCTAGAATTGGTTAGGAGAGCTCTAGCTAGCCTGACACCTTTGTTGCTTGATTAGTATCTTTGCAAGGTGCTAGTGAACATAGATAGAGGGGTGTAGTCTTGGCTAGACCGATAGTTATAATTCCGCACTTGTTTCGGTTAGCCGACGCGATTAATTTTAGAAAAGACTATTCACCCCCCTCTAGTCCGCCATCTCGACCCTTCAGCGCCGTCGCCGTGAGGCTGATGCCGGCCCCTACAGCGTGGCGGGTGGCCGGATCGACGACGATGGCTGCTGACACCATCTCACGGTGCTGAGATGCCCTGAACCTTGAACAAGAAGTGGTGACCAGATCCTCCAAAGATAAGTGCTATGGAACCACGATTTTGAGGAGAGCTTTGATTTGGGGATGGAGAGATCGATTTTTGTGGTTTCTGCAGCCTAATTTAGCGGGGATGGAGAGATCGATCAGGGAGGCTTTGGGCGGAGACGAAGGGGAAAAGTCCCTGGCACATGAAAGGATAGAGAAAGAAGAGGCTGGTTCTGTGGGTGAGGTCCAAGCACAGTGAATCGTCGATGCCCACGCTGTGGAAATATCTGGAGTTGAGGCATCGGAACGTACGGGAGGCTGAAATTTTTTTCAAGCAACGACAACGCTGTGGTCAGTCTTAATATGCATAAGAGAAAAATCATGCACTGCATGCACACACATTGGCCGATGGGGGCGTGTGCATTTTATACTAGTGCGTGGCTAGCTGACTAGACCGGAGAGCCGTGCGACTTGCGTCAAAGGTTAAGAGAGCAACGCGTGGGTAAGTACCAAAGTTAGAGGGTGTTCCTTCATGGCTTCATGCACAAGGTACCTGCACTACTGGAGGCCGTGGTTTTGCCGAGTGTTTTTACACTCGGCAAAGAGCCCTTTGCACTTGGCAAAGGCTTTACCGAGTGTAGCACTCGGCAAAGTCCGCTCGGCAAAGGGTCTTTGCCGAGTGCTTTTTATTTGAGCACTCGGCAAAATAAAAAAAAATTGCCGAGTGCTTGGGGCAGCACTTGGCAAAATATTTTCGGCCGTTGCGGCGCCGGCCGTTAACGGTTATTTTGCCGAGTGCCTGACCCCGCACTCGGCAAAAAAAAATTTATTTTTTTAAAAAAGTACTTTGCCGAGTGCCTGGGCAGGGGCACTCGACAAAGTTTTTTTTTTAAAATTACTTTGCCGAGTGCCCCTGCGCAGGCACTCGGCAAAGTTTTTTTTTATTTTTTTTAAATAATTTCTTTGTTGAGTGCCCCTGTTTAGGCACTCGGCAAAGAATTTCTGATTTTTTTTAAAAAAAAATACTTTGCTGAGTGCCGCGGCATGGCACTCGGCAAAGAAATTTTATATATTTTTTAAAAAAAATCTTTGCCGAGTGCCTTGCCCATGGCACTCGACAAAGACCCCGAGAATTATAAATTTTTTTTTACATTCCATTGTAACAGGCAATATATATATATATGTATATATATACATCAATCATCACATCTATATCAGCACCATGCATTATATATCACAAGCACATGCATATTTAATAAATCCATCGAAAATTCATCACAAATGCACCAAAGTTCAACATCACAAGTTTATTATTACAAGTTCAACATCCCTACTGTGGCGACGGAGACTGCAGATGTGGCCCCCCCGGACTGCAGTGAAGGACCGAACTACGGCGAAGGGTTGACGCGATCAGCCACCGGTGACACGGTAGCGGGATTGTTTGAACCCGCCGATGAAGGCTGCGCAAAAGAGAAGAGATTGCATGTGTTAGACTCAAAATTGAAAATTTCGGCAGCACCTCCCCTGCACAGGGAGGTTTCCAACCTGCAAGAAACAATGACACAAAGGCCGACAATCACAACGGCACAAAGGCCGACAATCCCAATGGCACGAAGGCCGAAAATCACAACGGCACGAAGGCCGATAATCCCAATGGCACGAACGCATTAAACTTTCATACTCACAGGAGTGAAGTGTCGAACCGGAGCTGGAGCTGGCAACTGCACTTGGACACCCGATGCTTGCCCGATGGTTTGCATGATCTGATACATGTCTGCCATCTACTTCTTCGTGGCCTCTAGCTCTACGATCAGGTGCACTTGCGTCTCCCTTGTCTCTGCCATCTCGGCCTGTAGTGTTTGAATCACATGTTTCAGTATTGCAAATCTAATCAATGTGTGTAACGTTCAATGTACGACGAGTGAAACCGGAATTACCTAAAGTTCGTCGACCCGCGACAGTGTTGGAGTAGGCCGTGCACGTATAGGAAGGCTTCTGGCCATGCTCCGTGCCCTCATGTCGGAGAGAGAGGGTGCAGAGCTCGAGGAGTCAGCGCCATCTGCAATCCACAACCGCCCGTGCTTCCTGCCTTGCCCCAGCCTCATGATCACCTCTGTCTCAAGGGGCTCAGTGCTCAGATTGTGATCTGAGCCACGGAGCGCCCTAACCACCTCCGCATAGTCTCTGACCTTAGCATGGACGCTCGGGTCAGAGTAAGCCTGGGCAGTGGCATCCGGGTTGAAGACGACATCGAATTTCACCGGGCCCATGTGGGACATAGCCCATGCCCCAAACTCCGACACCGGCATGTCCGAGTGTGCCACCTCCTGCGAGAAAGACGGCAAAATGATTAGAAATCAGGCAAAATTGAGCATTAGAATAGATAAATGATATCTCGTACAAGTGCCCGCTTGAATGCAGGGAGGTTGCGGCTGCCTTGGTGGTGAGTTGGACTGGTCCTTAGTGCCCGCTTTCGCTTGCCTTGCTCATGCTTTGCGATGTACGCCAGGTCAAGGTACCTGTCCATGATCCTCGACCATGCCGATCTATGCGACATGCACCACGAGGCTGGCACCTACACATCATCAAGTGTTTGACATATAAGAAGATCAATTCTGGACCTACTAAATCTCAAAATGAATCAATTTTAAGCAGTACCTGAAGGTACCGCTCCTTGGTCAGCGCCACCTTTCTTGCGTCATTTTTGTTGAGGGGCTCTTTCTTGATGGACCTATAGTAGTCAACGTGGGTCTGGGGTCGCGCCTTGTGAATCATGTCACCGACGTACTTCTTACAGGCTCTGTGTGCCATCTAATCCGCCAGGGTCTCTCGACCTTGTTCGGTCTTGAAGTACCTCTGCATACAAACACGATGTATCCGTTCATTATTTCAATAAAAGACTTAACCAATGGAGGAGATGTATTAAGCTAAGTTGTGAGACACTTACCCAAAAGTCCACCAAAACCCGCTCCTGCTTGTTGTCCTGCTCGTCATCCGAGCTGAGCTTGTACCTATCCCACGACCAGGCCGGCTCCCACCTCCCCTCTTTCAAGTCCACAAGGTCAGGGAAGTGTTTCCTGCACAGACATCCTAGGACGGTAGCGGGGGTGCATGGGGGGTCAAGAGCACCCGACAGAACTAGCCAGCCCCTGCATAAGTGATTAAGAAAAATTATCAGTTTCTCTTTTGATTTTCAACGTATCATATGAAGTACTAGTGATAACATCTATAGTTACTTACCTTCTTCTCACAGGACAAACCAGTGGGCGTCGGTCAGGAAGCGGAACCGGAGGAAGGCTTGTGGGACCTCGCAGGTAGGGAGCCAACTGAGCAGAACTGTCCTCCGTCTGTTGAGTCCCCTCATCCCCCGACGGAGTGTCTATGGTCGTACCCATGGCCGCCACGTGGTCCTCCGGGGCAGGAGACGGGTCCTCTGGCTGGTCGAGAGCTGGGGAGGAGGCAGGTCCCTCCTAGGGCAACCCCGGCCCCTCCCCCTCCCCCTCCCCGTGCTGGGGTGACCTGGGCCTACTCTCGCTGCTGGGGGCGAAGACGTCCCCTCGCCTCTATCAGGAGGGTGTAGCCTCTGGTACACCGAGAGCACCTGCCTCAGTGAACGGTTGCCCACCATCTTTGTTCTGTCACCTGCAATGTACAAAGAATGAACAACAAGCATTAGTACATACATGTCAAATAGTTCAAAATGAATAAACATAACAAAATTTAATAAAAAACATAGTATTACATGGTTTAGGAATAATCTTCATGATTGGGGTCATAGGTCTCATCATCACTGTTAAAATTGTCCAAATGGGCAACACTATCCGAAGGTTCTATGTCTTCTTCATTGTCTTTGCCTAAATGGAATCGCTCAAGCATTTGAATGTCCTTCGGATTTAGCACTACAACTCCAGGGTCCTCGTCATCAACCATTTCATTGTCTACTTCCATGGCGGTCATCACACCGGGTAAGACTATCTCAAAGCTCCCTTGTAGCCCATATGCTTGATAGAACTCTCCATCATATGTGTTTGTGTCGAAGGTGTAATCTTCATCATTTGGAACAGGTAGTTTACTGTGCGAAGATACCTAGTGCACAATAGACCAACCCTTAAGATGGTCTTTGTCTTGGCACATGTATGGCGTATGATATACCTGCACGGCCTGTTGAGCCACAATATAGACATCTTTTCCTTTATAGATGGAATCATGCCTAATCTCGACTAGCCCAAGATGAGGGGTCCGTCTCGTTCGTCCAGGATCAAACTAGTGGCACTTGAATATGATAGGAGTAAGAGGTATCCGGCCCTCATATTCAGGTTCATAGATCTCCTCAATTATTTCGTAGTATTCGATGCCATTAGTGCCCGGCATAAAAACTTGGTTGTTGGTGGTTTTCTGACCGGGCCGAGTCTTCTCGTGTCTTGATGTGTGGAAGCGATATCCGTTCACGTCATAACCGGTATATGACTTCACCCTTAACTTGAAGCCATTTGCAACCTGTCTCAACTTGTCACTCATGGATGCATTGGTTTGCACCTGCAAGCTCAAGCATGATACATCGTTATACTATTGGAACGTACGAGCTACTAAGGAATATCAATGAACGTACAACCTTTTGTTTGAACCAAGAAATGAAATCAGGCCTCCCAGCTCCCGCACCCTCTGAAAGAAGGGTATCATGTTCATGCGGGGTAGGATCCCTTGATTGATGCCACTCTTGACGAACAAATTCCCTGTACCAAAGATAATCAATGGGGTTCGATACATAATAGTGACGTCGTATTGAAACAAGTTCATTGAGAACTTACTTAATGAATGGCACAACCTCGACAAGGTTGGTGAACACATATAGCGTGATTCTGCGCCACTCTTCTAGATCTAATCTCTTGGGGGTCGATCCACTTGCGCTGCCTAGTTGGCATTTGAAAAGGCTGAGGGTCAATTCAACTTTGCCAGCATTGTAATGAGGGGGCGGATTATGCTTGCTAGAAAGGTTCGGCTTGTAGTAGGATGTCGTGAAGTTTGCAACCTCCTCCCGAATGCTTGCCTCTGTAATGAAAACCTCAATTCTGGCTTTATTTGTACATTTCTTGCGAAGAGTCTTTAGACATCGCTTGATTAGATAGCACCAACGGGCCTGCATGGGCCCCCCCAACCATGCCTCGGTCGGGAGGTGCACAATCTGATGCTGCATTGGCAAGAAGAAGCCAGGTGGAAAGATCTTCTCAAGCTCACAGACCAACTTAGGTGCCATAGTTTCCAATTCTGTAATGACGATCAAAGATAGCTCCTTGGCACAAAGCTAGCGAAAGAAGTAGCTCAACTTTGCCAGCACTAGCCAAATATGCTCAGGAACATAGCCTCGAACAATTGACAGAGGTATCCGCTCAATCCATATGTGGTAGTCATGACTCTTCATCCTGTTAACTCGCAGAGTCTCTAAGTTCACTCCCCTACTCAGATTCGCTGCATACCTATCAGGGTACATTAAATTCTTGATCCATCGAAGTACTTCCCTCCTTTGATCGATTTTCAAGACATAGGGGGCCCTAGGCCTTCTCCACTGCTTTCCTGTTGTAGGAGGCCACATCTCTAGGTTTGGCCTATCGCACAATGTCGCTAGGTCCACTTTAGCCTTAGGGTTGTCCTTAGACTTTGTCAGTGTCCATGAGCATTGCCCAAAGTGCCTCGGTGATATTCTTTTTAGTGTGCATGACATCAATGTTATGGGGCAGTAGGAGGTCATCGAAATAGGGGAGCCTCGTCAAGCCGGACTTATGAGTCCACATATGTTGCTCACCATATCCCACGAAACCACCATCTTCGTTGGGCATGAGAGCATCTATCTGAGCACGAACCTCTGCCCCAGTCCTCAAGCATGGTCTAGGGTCCATCACTTTGACACCTCTCTTGACGTCTTCTCTGAATGGATGGTCAAAGGGAGGAATTGATGATGTTTGTCGAATGACAAATACTTGCCACTCTTCTTCAACCATATGAACCTCACAGCTTCCTTGCATATTGGACATGGGAACTTCCCCTGAACACACCAGACGCACATTAACCCGTACGCCAGGAAGTCATGCAGGGAGTAGTGGTACTAGACGTGCATTTTAAAGCTAGTCTTCGTAGCTTGGTCGTATGTCCACACCCCTTTGACCCAAGCATCGATCAACTCATCTATCACAGGCTCCATGAAGATATCCATATTACTCCCCGAGTGTTCAGGGATTATCAACGATAGGAACACGGTATGCCGTTGAAAGGAGACGCCGGGGGGAGATTCAGGGGGATGATGAACATGTGCCAACATGTGTATGGTGCAGCCATCATGCCATATGGATTGAACCCATCTATTGCCAATGCGATACGTACATTACGAGCCTCCTCTGCTTTGAGAGGATGCCGCGAATTGAAGTACTTCCATGCCTCAGCATCGGATGGATGTACCATCTTCTCAGGATTGTACCGTGTGCCGTTTTTGTGCCATGTCTTCTGTTTCACGGATTCCTTGGTCATAAATAGCCGTTGGAGCCTCGATAGGAATGGAAGGTGTCGTAGGACTCTCATGGGAATCTTAAGCTACCTCTTCTGGCCATCGCCTGAGTCTACCTCCACGTACCTAGAGGATTTACACTTTGGGCAGTACTTTGCATCCGCGTGTTCTTTCCTAAATAGGACGCACCCCTTCGGACACACATGTATCTTGTTATACGGCATCTTAAGTGCAAGAAGGAGCTTCTCTGACTCATACAAGTTCTTTGGCATAATGTGTGTCTTCGGTAGCATATCGCTCCACACGGCCACCATCTTGTCGAAGCCTTCTTGACATAGGTTTAACTCAGCCTTCAACCCCATTACATGACCAATGGCATCTAGCTGAGAAACATTAGTATGATCATGAAGGGGTCTCTATGCCGAGTCCAACATCAGGTAGAAGGCATCTATGACAGCCTCCATCTCCTCCTTGTCACGTCCTTTGGCGAACTAAGCTTGGTGCGTGTCATCTAGCATGTCTGCTACCCCGACATCATCATCGAAAGCCTCGAGCCGTGGTCTCACCACCTCCTCCCTGATACGATCGGCTTCACCATGGTGGATCCACCGGTGGTAGCCCGGAGTAAATCCAAACTTCATAATATGTTTACCCATGGTTAACCTATCTTTCCTTCTTATGTTGTCACAACCGCTGCACGGACAAACCACTAGAGAATGGCCTCCAGCACTCTCGCCAAATGCATGCTGTAAGAATTCTTCGACCTTGACTATAAACAGCAAGTCATAATCGTGCTCATCTCTTCGGAGCGTGTACATCCACTCATGGTCCTCCATCCTTTAATAGACGTATCAGCACATATGAGTCACCATCAATTACATCTACGCGGTGTCCCTACTCTCTAATAGGTGAGGATAGGTCCTAATCCCACCCGCGGATCCATAGATGAGGTTAGTTTCCATGCTCTGCTCCTATCCAAGACAAAATTTTGGCAGCACCTCCCCGTAGTTCTCCCAATACACGTCCTGCAAGGGAGAGTGTGTATCCGAAGAACAACAGGGGGTGATGCCGAAACACCATCTCGGACCAGAGCGGACCATGGAAACTAACCCATCTATGCATCCACAGGCTGTCCAAAAAATGTGGACAATCCAAAATAGAAATGCTCGTAGATATGCAAAGACCTACATAACTCTGACCGTATCTCTTTCGGACGGGAGACGCCTAACTGGGATCAGCGACCTAAGACCATGATACGGATAGAGGGGTTATACCTAGAGTGCCGGTGAGGTCAGGCTAGCGGGGCTGTGGCGAGTCGGTGCAGTGGCGCCACGACGTGGTGCAGGCAGACCCACAACGCTGACAAAGACAATTGGGGTCATCGAGGTCCCTCCACCGGGGCCTCCTCCTGCATAAAAAGGCAATACATTAGTGACCATTGAAAATTTCGGCAGAACCTCCTCTGCATGGGGAGGTTTCAAAAACCTACAAAAAAGATCAGCACGAAGGCCAACATCCACAAACAATGGCTCGATGGCCGAAAACCACATACAACAACTATTACTACTAACAAGGGTGTAAGGAAAATGGACCCTTGGCCCATTTACTTTGGATTTTGGTGTTTGATGACCAACACAACCAAATTGAACCAATGAATTTGCAAGTGTTTATTTTGTAGTTCAATAGGGTGCAAGATGTAACTTAGACAAAGGCAACATGGTGATTCGATGATCAACACCTCAAGCAAGACTTTAGGAGCACAAGAGAAGACCCAAGAGATCAAGCAAAGTCCAAACATGAAGATTGGAACCAAGCCGTATACAAGATCGCGAAGAAATAAGCTCACTGTGGTGACCGGATGCAGGACCGGACGCTGGACAAGAAACCAGATGTTGCGACCAGACGCTGGGCAAGTGGCTCGGTAGATAAGCAATCGAACACTGGATCGGACGCTGGCGATAACCGACCGGACGCAGGACAACAGCGTCCGATCAAGTACAGAGAGGTTCCAGAGCAGCAAATCTATGACCGGACGCGTCTGGTGGTAGGCGACTGGATGCTGGCCAGTGTCTGATCAGTATATTGCTAGCTCAATGGTCGAGACGACCGGACGTGTCTGGTCAGGATGATTCAACGTCCAGTTAGTAGCAGTTGCGCGGGAATTCGACCCCAACGACTACTTTCTCAATGGGGCTTATAAATACAACCCCCAACTGGCCATTTGAGGTGTGTGGAGCTGAGGAAACATACCAAGGGTGTTGATACACCATTTTAGTGATCTCCACTTGCATAGTGCTTAGTGTTTATCAGGTGATTAGCGTAGGTGCTTTGCGAAGTGCTTAGGTTGATTAGACCACCGCTTATGCGCTTGCTCTAGGTTTAGGCCTAGTGTTTAGTGAGGTTTGCATACCTCTTACCACCCGGTGCTTGCGAGCACCATTGTTGTACATCGGAGGGGCTTGAAGTCTTGCGAGATCACACCAACCACATTTGTGGTGTGGCCGCCATCGTGTACTGGAGGAAACAAGGCCCGCGGCGTTTCGACCAGAAGCTTGATAGTGAAGACGGCAGGGAGCATTCGAGAGAGGCTTGTCGGAAGGCACGTCGAAGACCCACTTGCGTGTGGGGAAGGCCCAAGGCTATCCATGGAGTTTCCCGACCAGGAGCTTGGCCCTTGCAAGGGGCTCCAATGAGGACTAGGGGGAAGCTTACGCGCTTCTCGATACCTCGGTAAAAATACTGAAGTCATCAACGGGAATTTGCATATCTCTACCTTGCTCTTTAGCTTCCGCATTTACATTGTTTATGTTACTTGTTTTGCGGTAGAGATAGCAACTCACTAGTAAAACCATAGTTGCACTTTTAGATAGTTCATCTATTGCATAGGTTTTGCTAGAGTTAGAAAAAGAGGCCATAGTTTTGGAGTTAGAATTTTAAGTTGCCTAATTCACCCCCCTCTTAGGCATCATGGTCCCTTCAATTGGTATCAGAGCCAGTTGGCTCATATTTGGACCTTTGGCTTAACCGCCATTGAGCCGATGCTATTGTAGAGTGGTTGGGATGGATACCGCTAGGCCTCCACAATTTGATGGCATTAACTTCCTCTACTATAAAGCTAGAATGGCTTGCCACCTTGAGGCGGTTGATTTGGGTGTATGGAGAGTCACTCGTGATGGGATGAAACCCATTAAGAATCCTAAAAAGCCCACAAAGAGCGACGAAAAAGAAATGCATTTTAATGCTAGAGCTAAGAATTGCTTGTTTGAATCATTTAGCATGGATGTGTTTAACCAAGTGTTCACCTTAAATACGACACATGAAATTTGGTTAAAACTCCAAGAGCTCCATGATGGCACAAGTAATGTCCGTGAGCAAAAACATTGTCTAGCTAAGCAAAATTATGATTCCTTTGCTATGAATGATGATGAGCTTATTCATGATATGTATTCTCGATTGAATCTAATTATCAATGAGCTCCATTCAATAGGATTATTAAAGCTAGATGATGCGGACATCGTGAGGAAGATCATCTCCATTCTACCACAAAAGAAATATGCAAGCATCATCACCATCCTTCACAACATGGAGAACTTGAGCACCATGACCCTAGGCATTGTCATTGGCAAGCTAGTGGCATTTAAAATGTCACGTAAGATGGGTCAAGGAGAAGCATCTTCATCAAGTAAAGGCAAAGCTCTCACTTGTAGCAAGAAGAAAAAGATGAAGGGCAAGAAAGGTGAGTCAAGCTCAAGCTCAAGCTCCTCAAGTGAAGAAGAAGATGAGGATGATGATGATGATGAACAAGAATCAAGTGATGATGATCAATCTTCCTCCTCCACCTCCAACCTTGATGAAGAATCAATCAAACTTATCAAAAAGGTGGAAAAGATGACCGTAAGGCTAAATGTCAAGGGTGTGCCCATCCAAATTCAAGACCTCGTTTTCACTAATCAAAGAAACGAGCAAAGAAAGAGAGGATGCTATGTATACGGTGAGTTGGGGCACTTTGTGGAAGTTTGTCTAAACAAGCCCACACCCAAGGCAAAGAAGAAGGCGTTCAAGAACAAAGCCCTCACATCAATAAGGTCATGGGATGATTCTTCAAGTGAAGAAGATCATCACAAGAGGCGAGGGCGCAAGCACTCATCATCAAGCTCTTCTCATGTGTGCCTTATGACACGAGGTAATGAAAGCTCATCCTCTAGTGAGAGCGATAGTGATGATGATTTGCCTTCTTATAATACAATTGTGCAACAAAATTGTAAATATGCTAAAGTTTGCACTAGTCAACAAAAGAAGCTCAAAATTTTAAAAGAAGAGCTAGGTAGTTCACAAAAAGCATACAAAACCTTACTTGAATAATATGAGAACTTTACTAATCTCAATGTTGAACTATCTACTAAAATTGAGAAACTTGAGACTCGTGCAACAACAAATGCATGCACAATCAATGATGAGCAACTCTTAAAGAAAAATGAAAAATTAAAAGAAAAGTTAGCTAGCTCACAAGAAGCATATAATAGTTTGCTTGCTAAAATGGAAACCATGTGCAAACATTGTGATGAGCTAACTAATAAAGTTGCTAATCTTGAAGCTGTTAACACAACCCCCACCAAGGCATCTAAAAAGAAAAGTTCTATCTTTAACATGTCTAAAAAGGATGCCTCTACTTTTTGTAATGATTTATGTTTAGACTCACCTTTGTGCAACCAAGTTTGTGTTGAGAAAGTTGTTGTAGATACATGCACATAAGAGGTTACAAAGGAAAATGAGCAACTCAAGCAAGAAGTAGCTTGCCTCACCAAGGACTTGACTCAAGTGAAAGGCAAAGCGAAGCAAACCCAACTTCATCAAGATAACACCGTCAAGGGAGTGAAGAAGCTTGATGAAGGACAAACCATGGTTTGTTATGTGTGCCACAAGGAAGGTCACAAGTCCTATGAGTGCAAGGTGAAAAATGGGGGAGGAGCAAAGAAGAAGGAGAAAAAGCAAACAAGCAAGCTCTCCAACACCTACACCAACAAGGTGGACAAGAAGGCCTCCACACCTTATCTCTTGAAGAAGAAGAAAAATGACAAGGTGGTGTCCATCAAGGTGAACAAGCAAGCCAACAATGGGGTCAAGCGCTTTTGGGTGCCAAAGGAAATCATTTCAAACATGAAGAGCACCAAGAATGTTTGGATCCCGAAAGGGAAGTGAGAAGTCCGTCGGACGGCGGGGAATTTGGAAACTTGGCAAAGTTTGGGTGCATTTCATGGGGTGCATCATGATGGATAAAGTCATTGCCAAGTGGGTTAGTGAATACTATGAATCCAAATTCCTCTTCCCATGTTAGGTAACTAGTTGTCATTACTTTCAATTAGTATTCTTTTCAATTGGTATTGTTTTTCAATTGATATACTCTTAAAGCATCTAGTTATCTTTCATGCCTATGTTTGTATTTACATGCTTAAATCTTTTGTTATGCATTCAATAGGTATATCATATGGTAGGCTTGCTCGATTTCTTTATCAATCCTTGGAGCAAACCTACACAGTTTAAAATTGTTTAGAAGCACGGCACATAGCTTGCTTTACAATTATTTATCTAATATGTGCCAAAGTCCAAATTGTAGATAATTTCTCCCAAATATCATCTTTCAAGTGGTTGTTTGATACTTAAATCAATATGCACAAAATTTACAAGTATTCAACACTTGTGTGCACATATTTAGGGGGAGTAATTCTACAACTTGGATGCTTTGAGACTAACACTTGTTCAAATGGTATCATTTTTTCAAACCTATCACATGTGTAGTAGTCTCATTGTAAGGAAATTGGAGTCCCCAGAGTTAAGCATCATTCTTCAATTGGCATCATCATGTTGATTTCTTTTCACATTTATATGCTTTCTCCATGCATTATATAGATTAAACTCTCTTGTATAATAAATTGCTAATTATGCATATGCTTTGCTTTCTACCATATGTATGCATATATTTAGGGGGAGCTTAGTCTATATAATGTGAGAGTCAAATTTTGTGATCCATTTCACTCTCTACACAAAGGATCATGAAATTTGACCCTCCCTTGTGCTACTAATGTCTTCCTTTTCAGTGTTTGATGCCAAAGGGAGAGAATTTGAAGGACCAAAGACAAGCATTTAGTTACAAGTAGTAATGGTTCGTGAAAGGGAGGGAAGTAAATTATGGGTTAGTCAAAGTAAGAATTTTTTTAGAAAGCTAGGCTTTAATCCATAATATCACATGGGGACATTTGCAAGGGCAAGACAAGCTTTTAAGTAAAGTTTTAATTGGTATCTGTCAATTAGTATCATATAATCTTGCCCTTCGCATTGCATCCTAGCAAGTAGGTAGTTTTTAAACTTCAAAATTCTTATTTTTTGCTTGCTTTGGTCGTGTTGGCATCAATCACCAAAAAGGGGGAGATTGTAAGGAAAATGGACCCTTGGTCCATTTACTTTGGATTTTGGTGTTTGATGACCAACACAACTAAATTGAACTAATGAATTTGCAAGTGTTTATTTTGTAGTTCAATAGGGTGCAAGACGTAACTTGGACAAAGGCAACGGGGTGATTCGATGATCAACACCTCAAACAAGACTTTAGGAGCACAAGAGAAGACCCAAGAGATCAAGCAAAATCCAAGCATGAAGATTGGAACCAAGCCGTATGCAAGATCACGAAGAAATGAGCTCACTGTGGTGACCGGATGCAGGACTGGACGCTAGACAAGAAACCGGACGCTGTGACCGGACGCTGGGCAAGTGGCTTGGCAGACAGGTGATCGGACACTGGACCGGATGCTGGTGGCAACCGACCGGACGTAGGACAGCAGCGTCCGATCGAGTATAGAGAGGTTCTAGAGCGGTAAATCTATGACCGGACGCGTCCGGTGGCAGGCAACCGGATGCTGGCCAGCGTCCGATTAGTATATTACTGGCTCAACGGTCGGGACAACCGGACACGTCCGGTCAGGACGATTCAGCATCCGGTCAGTAGCAGTTGCGCGGGAATTCGACCCCAACGGCTACTTTCTCAGTAGGGCTTATAAATACAACCCCCAACTGGCCATTTGAGGTGTGTGGAGCTGAGAAAACATACCAAGGGTGTTGATACACTATTTTAGTGATCTCCACTTGCATAGTGCTTAGTGTTTCATCAGGTGATTAGTGTAGGTGCTTTGCGAAGTGCTTAGGTTGATTAGACCACCGCTTATGCGCTTGCTCTAGGTTTAGGCCTAGTGTTTAGTGAGGTTTGCATACCTCTTACCACCCGGTGCTTGCGAGCACCATTGTTGTACATCGGAGGGGCTTGAAGTTTTGCGAGATCACACCAACCACGTTTGTGGTGTGGCCGCCACCGTGTACCGGAGGGAACAAGGCCCGCGACGTTTCGGCTGGAAGCTTGATAGTGAAGACGGCGAGGAGCATCCAGGAGAGGCTTGCCGGAAGGCACGTCAGAGACCCACTTGCACGTGGGGAAGGCCCGAGGCTATCCATGGAGTTACCCGACCGGGAGCTTGGCCCTTGCGAGGGATTCCTTGCGAGGGGCTCCAACGAGGATTAGGGGGAAGCTTGCGCGCTTCTCGATACCTCGGTAAAAATACCGGAGTCATCGACGGGAGTTTGCATATCTCTACCTTGCTCTTTAGCTTCCGCATTTACATTGTTTACATTACTTATTTTGCGGTAGAGATAGCAACTCACTAGCAAAACCGTAGTTGCACTTTTAGATAGTTCATCTATTGCATAGGTTTTGCTAGAGTTAGAAAAAGCGGCCATAGTTTTGGAGTTAGAATTTTAAGTTGCCTAATTCACCCCCCCTCTTTGGCGTCACGGTCCCTTCAAAGGGCTCGATGGCCGACATCCATTGCACGATTTGAATAGAAAGGGAAGGGTGAACCTAGTGTGCTCGTCGACGGTGGGCGGAGTCACGAGCGGGGCACCGAGGGCACGACACCGCTGCTAACGAGGCGTGGATAGTGGCCGGGGCTCCTCCTCCCTTCTCTCCACCTCCCTTCTCCTTCTTCCTCCTCCCTTCTCCTCTCCTCCCTCCCTTCTTCCTTCTTCCTTCTTCCTCCTCCCTTCTCCCTTCTTCCTCCTCTTCTCCCCTTCCCTTCTCTCCCTCCTCCCCTGCTCCTCCTACCTCCCCTGCTCCTCCTACGGGCGGCGCGGCCAGGGAAGGGACGGCCGGGACACGGTCGCCGCTGCCGGAAATGTCTGACCGGCCTAGCCAGCCACCTCTAGGCGGCCGAGGCAAGGGGGGCCGGGCCACGGGGAGCTGCCTGGGCGGGGCGCGGCCGGCGACGGGCGCGGTCGCGGTGGGCGGCGGGCGTGGGCGCACGTGGGCACGAGGGCGGGGCTCGCCGGCGGCGGCGATTCGCCGACGAGGGCACTGCAGCGACGGGGGTGGGCGCGGCGACGGTTGGGGTGGGCGCGGGGGAGCGGGCGGGTGGCTGGGGCGTGACTTAGGGTTGGGCCGCACGGGG